>NC_056745.1:1229963371-1229983371 GCF_019279795.1 Protopterus annectens
TATAAGGATCAAACATTGTAATACCACATTGTTACATTATCCATGATTTTGCTCTGATTTGTCCTTGATTGGTTGAGTTAACGGATTTACTTGGGAGAAAATGTGGAGGGGTTGGAAAACCAGGTGCTGCACAGCATTTTTAACAGTTGCACTTGAATACTTTTATGTAACTATTTGCTACCGAGTATATTGCATTTTATCAATGGTTTCTGCTGACTTTGTTTTATATGACGTGTGTCCTTTTGAATTTTAAAAATGTACAGTACTCACTAACAGTATTTCTGGCAGAAAGCCCACTTTTCATCCAGGTCCCATGGAAATGGTGCGTTTTGCGTAGTGCAAAAATAGGGTGTTCCACATTTTAACTGTTTGTCACACATTGCTAGGGTCTGTGTTCCACATTGGTCTCTTAAGAGGTTGAGACCTATGGTTCTATAAAAGGCTGAAATCACCTGCCGCAGTCTGTTATGTTTTGGTATGCCTTTGCAGAGAGGTGATTCCTTAAGCACTGTAAACTAAATTAGGTTCATAAGTAGATACTAAGCTATCTGCCCTAGGGCATTTTTAAGCCTAGCCAGAGTGTATTTGGCTTCCACCTCCCTATTAGATTAGCCTACTGTACCTCTGTAAAGTAGGTCACAGAAGGTACCCTTTTAAGATTAGTTTACTGTGCCTCTGTCTAGCAGGGACACAGGAGAGATCCCAGGGGTGAATTTGCGATTTCCCATCCACGCATCCAAATTTCACTTGAAGAAGGTCAGCGAGGGCCTATGTCTAACATGAACTGGGATTCTATTCCAGAGTGAGGGGAGCCTCTGGGAAATGAATCTGTCCCTCCAGCATGTCCTATTTATTTTTGTATGTATGCATGTAGCTCTAAGGGACTTGGATTTTTTGAGGTGGAGCATGTCTATTAATTCTGGGTTTGACATGGCTTTGTACGTCAGGCATAGATCACCTCTGAGTAGGCAGTAAGCAACTGAGCAGAGCTGGAGTTTCTTTAGTCGAGCTGCATAGGACATCTGTTTGTAGCCCATGATCCTCTTGGTGTGGTACTTTTGGGGTCTCTCCAGTTGCTGCAGGTGTCGGGTAAGGTACATCCCAAGAGGGGCATTGTATTCAATTATGGGCCTGATGAGTGATGAGTTGAGGGGCACAATGACCTCTCTTGATCTAGATGCGAACCCTTTCATGATAAGGTGGGCTATATAGAAGGTCTTTCTATTCACTTTGGCAACGTGATTATCAAAGCAGAGATTACTATCTACGTTGGTCCCCAAATCTCTAATTACTTCTTCCATACTTAATGGATTACCACCTATGTGGTAATTTGTGGGCACCTTGTTTTTCCCAAAGGGGATGACTATGCACTTTTTAGCATTTAGCTTGAGGCCGTAACTCTGGCACCAAGCATCTGTCTCTGTGAGACCCTTTTGGAGGATGCTTGTGTCAGCTGGAGATTCGATTATGGCCCCCAGTTTGCAGTCATCCGCGAACTTTGTCAGCCATAGTTCCCCCGTGTTAGCCTGAACCTCAGAGAAGTATATACCGAACAAGAGAGGTCCCAGAACTGAGCTCTGTGGGATGCCACTTGTAACTGGTTTGGATTCGGACATGGCACCTGCGATTCTGACCATTTGGGTTCTATCTCTGAGCCAGTTTGCAACCCATCTTGTGATATAGGGGTTGATATTTAAGCTGGTAAGCTTATTTATGATGCCCGAGTGGGGTATTGTGTCGAAGGCTTTTGCGAGGTCCAGGTAGGCTGTGTGGACTACCTTGCCCTCATCTATGGCTTTGGTAACTGTTTCAAAGAAATCAACTAGGTTTAAGAGGCAAGATTTGCCCTTAACAAAGCCGAATTGGGTAGGGTCCAGTGTCTGGAGGCTCTCAATGCCTTTGTTTATGAGTTCCATGATAATACGCTCCATAGCTTTACAGACCAGACTAGTCAGGCTTATGGGTTGCTAGTTTCCGGGGTCCGTTGTGGCACCACCTTTGTGGAGTGGGACCACTGTACCTGTACACCATTCTTTGGGTACATATCCTGTAGTAAGGCTAAGTTTGAACAGTGACTTAATGTGAGGGTTCAGTTCTTCTTGGAGCTCATGTAAGACACAGCCTGGGACACCGTCCGGTCCCATCGATGCTGTGTTTTTTGCTTTGGAGAGGGCAGCTTTCACCTGTGCATCTGTGATGTCAGGGAGGTTGCATTCAGTTGGGATAGGCATTTGCTCCTTTGGGGGGTGAAGCGGGGAGAAGTTTGCGCTGAATCTGTCTGCCAGGATGTTGGCTATGTCTGTAGGTTCGGTATATTTTGTACCGTTATGCAACAATTCAGAGCATATCTGGGAGTTTCCGCCCATGTTTCTGACATAACTAAAGAAGGCCTTGTGATTATCTTTAGTGTCTAGGGCAATTTTTCTTTCAAAACCGGCCTTTGATGATTTTATGAGGGATCGAAGTTTCTTGCTAATACTGATCAGAGATGCCTTCCCTTTTTGGGATTTTGCTCTGTCATGTAGTAGCTTCCTCCTTCTGTTGTATAGCTTATTTATGGCCGGGGTCCACCAGACTGGTCTCCTGTTTTTGGAGGAGTGAGTCTTGGTTTTATTTGGGATAGTACAACCCATGCATTCCTGCAGGTGCTCATAGAATGCATTTGTAAAGGATTCTGCGGATTGGGCTGTATTATCCTCTGGCCCAAGGGCTTTGAAAGATTCCACCTCAGTCTTGAGAAGTGCAAAGTTGGCTTTTGAGAAATTCTTTACAGTGATTTCCTTGGCTGGGGGTGGGGATGGGATATGGATGTCCAGGGAAATTTGTTTATGGTCTGATCTTACCAATGAGGGGTTTACCTCTGGTGTGGAACATAGAGTCCCCATGTTGGTGATGACCAGGACCAATATGTTGTTCCCTCTTGTTGGGAGTGCTGACCAGTTGTTCCATTGCGTTAGAGTTTATAAATTCAAGGAACCATTGGGTGAGGGTGTTTGGGCTTGAGTAGTTTTCCCAGTCAATGTTTGGGTAGTTGAAGTCACCCAATAACATAGTGTTTGGAGAGACCTTCATATTCTCCAGTGTTCTTAGGAATGCCAAGTGGGGTTCCTGTAATAGGGAGGGTGTTCTGTAGCAGGCTACAAACTGAAAGGCAGTTTTGCCCGCTGTTAGTTGCACATGGATGGTTTCCGATGCTTCATGCAGTGCCACTAACCAGGAGGTGTAGGTAACTTTGATGAATATAGATACTCCCCCTCCTTTTGTGCTTCGGTCCGAGTTTTGGGGCCGAAACGCATGGTATGAGTTATAACCTGGTAGTGCTGGGGTGCTCTCAGGAGCCTTGAACCAGGTTTCTGTTACTGCACAGACATCGATTTTCTCCATACTGAGGAGAGTCTCGAGTGCGTGCATCTTGAGGTTTAGACTTCTGGCATTACCTTTAGTTTTTTTATCTGGCATTATCTTTAGTTTTTTTATCTTTGGGTTGTCTATGGAGGTGGGTTTGTCCTTTGAGCCTTGCCTAAAAAAGGCACTATGGGGGTGGCAAGAGCCTTGGCCAGTATACGAAAGCCTAAGGGTGACAGGTGCAAGCCGTCCCTAGCGAAGCAACGTGGCTTGTCGAGCATGTCATCCCAGGCTGACAGACACTGGATCCCCTTTGAATGACACCAATACTTTAGCCAATTGTTGAAACTGATCATTTTGTCTTTATACTGTGGCATCATTCTTGGTGAGGGCAAGATGCTACTCAAGGTCAGGGACATACCAGCCTGGGCTACATGGTCAGAGAGCTCCTCTATGTCTCTTTTCATGTAGTCCAGGGAGGTACGTCTCAGGTCATTCACACCAGCATGGACAATAACGGAGTCATACTTGTACTTGCTTTGGAGTGACCTGAGTGCTTGCGTTATGTGGCGGATCCTGGCACCCGACAGGCAGCTTACAGTGACCTTCTCCTTGTTCTGTCTGGTGAGTGGGATGTCAGTGTGCCGGACAATAGAGTCCCCTATAACAGGTGTATTTGGTGTGTTGTTTGGCCTTATGGGCTGTGACTGTGAGGCACACTGATTTTGTGAGATATGTGATGTGTGGGTATTGTTGAGGGATGGCTGTTGCTTGGATATCTGCTTAGGAGGTCTTTGCTGTTTAGGCAGATTTTTATTTAGAGCCTCCGAGTATGTTTTTGTGTGTTTATGTGTTGGGTATGCAGATGCAATAGGTCTGTGTGAGACTGGATTTGTGGTGTGGGTGGTTACCTTTTCCTCCTGACTGACTGTGCCAGTCTTGGGTTGAGAGAGCGCTGCCTCCGGTTTGGCTGTGTAACTGCATCTCTCACATGTATTAGAGTTTGTTGGAAGGATGAGAGGGTTGCCTGTGTACATAAGGCAATTGTAACATTGCCTCAAAATTCCCAGATTCACCAGCTGGACTGGAGAGTAACCTTGAAACTGACCCTTGGACATACCAGATTAGTATAGGGAACTGTTTTTTTACTGATCAGATTAGGGAAGGGAACTGATTTTTCACTTGATCAGGAAGGACCAATCGGGAGTCTAATACTTATGAGAAGTCAAGGAGGGTGTAGTGCTTTAGTTAGTTAGTGTTTCCTTATAAGAGCTGAGCAAGTGCAGGGCTTTAGAAAGAGAATAGAGTGATTACTTTGAGAGTTTGAACAGTTCTAAGGGAAAAAGTGAAGAGCAGACTTTGTGGAGCCTGGAATAGTTTAAACCTGTTTAGGTGGCGCTGCCCGACGCTGCTCAGTGCGCAAAACCGCGCAAAAAGAGAGTTGTAGGGTTTTAAGAGAGAGAGATCAAGGATTTTAGAATTGACCCAAAATGGCCAATAAAACTACAGCTTCTAGGTAGTAACCACTCCTCCAGGGACTGGCAGGCTGTTCAGTGTTAACCACTCCCACTGGTGAACACGGAGACTTCCCTTTAGCCCAAGCAAGCACTGGCCTTCTAGAAACTTCCAAACAGTTCAGAACAGCAAATCTGTAACTGAACTTTCTTAAATTTGTAGTTAATTTGTCTCAGTCGGGCACAGAATGATGCAGAGTCAGCGGCTGATATAGATAAAAGCATACAAGTGCTAACTGATACTTGTAGTTTACACATTTTTTCCCCTATAGCTTTCCTCTTACTTTATGCTGAGATTAGAGGCACAAGAAAAAAAAACCTTTTGGTCATGTCGCCTAATGGTCCATTTGGCAGGATGGAACATCATAGGCTACATAAAATACATGGAACCAATCTTAAATAGCTTTACATCTTAGCACAAATGCATTTATACATTACTGCATTTCTGGTATAATACTGTCCATAAACACTGTTATATTTTATTTATTTGACACAGAGTGGTCTCACATTTAAGTACAATTAGAAGAGATTACACAGGATCTCCTTCTGTATGTGAAATATGGAAGACGAAGCCCTCCTACCAAAAAAGTCATACATTTTGTTTACAAGTCTGCATAAATATTCTTTTAGATATTTTGACTCATAGACATGAATGGTCTTTGACAGTCAGACCTATCCCCAAATACATTTCTAATCTTGTAGTCTATGCAAAAATGATTATTTCCCAGGAACATTTTTTTTTTATATTTTACAAGTCCTGCTATGGAAGGTAGATGGTGTAACTAATGGAATGGAATTCACATGTGACCAGATCACAAGGAATGGAAGCGTTCAGTTACATTTTCTTAATGAGCTGACTGAATTTTCTTACCCTCTGCCATTAAATTAAACTCTTTGCAGGTTAATACCAGTCATCTTACTTTCCTTTTTGTTTTTTTTTTTTTTTACTTTTGAACCAAGTAGGTGGATTGCTCTTTCTTGAACCTTTTCAGCCACAAATCAGGTCAGAAGGGCAAAGGTAAATATTATTTAGATAGTAACATTTTAGTGTGACAAGTCAAAAAGTATGCTTTTGGAAGGTGGTACGAAATTGTAGTATCCAGAGAAACCTCACACTAACCAGGGGAAAACATGCAAATCTACACATGCACATACAAGCACACACACACACACACACACACACACACACACACACACACACACACAGTAAACAGTGATCTGTCATATGGCCAGGTATATCGATTTATAGGAAAAAACTGTACTTGACTCAGAATCCACAGGAACAGGTGGCACAAAAGCTGATGATTAAAAGTAGGGTATTTCTCACTGAAATGTGAGCTTTTGCAGGACAGACTACTCCCTCAGCCATTCCAATGGACTTAATTACATGCTATTACCAATATTAAAGATTAAGTCAAAACAAGCTCCTGATATTTCTTAACTTTATGCATTAGCAGTCATTAATAGTTGTTTTGGTGTTATTCATAGTCTGTGACTTATTTTGATATAAGTTGTGTACAATTTAAAAACAACAAATTTTTGGGAAGTGTGGAATTTAAAATGAGTATGCTTTGAAGGATGCTTTTCACTTATCATATCAGTACAACATCTTGCACATGATGACACTGTATATTACGCATTACTCACAAAACCACTACATTGCTTATTTGCTCTTATTCAGCAAAAGGGCACAGTATTTTATACTGTGATTCTCCCCATGAATCATTGTTGTACAAGCACAGCAGCATTATTTGTGTCATTTTTATCCTGATTATTAACAGTTGTCTGGCAGCTAATTAGAATAGCAACTAGACAGTAAAATCCTTTTCTGTAAAAGATAATCATTAATGTAATGTTGATAACTGAAATTCCTTGCAATACATCTGTTAGTAGGATCACAAACATTACAATACTTTACTATTTATTTCATAATCCACAGCTGTGATACATTATGTACAGAGTCACACCAATTAACATCATCTCATCATATTATTATATGACCAGTGCATCTATGCATATTAAGAGTTTCCACAATCACTCATACAAATAGACAAGGCACCAGGACACTGAGCTCAAGTGGTCAGAAAATCAGCTGAATGAAAAACTTGAACATAAGTTTTTTTTCCAGGTAGCTTACCCTCCCTTTCACCTCTAACATTATCCATATACCAACTCCATGGTTGTACCATTAAGAAGAAGAGTGTGATCTTCAAAAGAAAGGACTCACTACAGCGCATACGTAAAAATTGCATCACCAGCAATTTCCTATGAAAAACAGTGACTGTACAGATGAAGTTTACTTAGAAATTTTTGATGAGTTACAAACTCATCCAGTTTTCACTCGAGCAGTATAGTCACATTTAGAAATGACTTGCATACTACATCCAACTGTTCAGATATGGTTCATGCAAAATACATGTGATATCCAGTTATATCCCACCGGACTGTTACAAATTAATGTGACTTCTGGCTATACAACAATTGAATGACATCCCTTACTATCCTGGGTCAGTAACGAAGGAGCTTCAGTCCTCACTACTGACTCTAATATGAGACTGTCACTTAAACAGAAGTAATTTTTCACAATTTTCCCCTAAAGGGAGAAAAGGAACATGCACTGTTTTTCTGGGACTCAACTATAAAGTCAATGTCAATGGAAACCTTATTGTCGATCAGATATACACAGCAGTACAAGCTAAACAAATTTACATTGCTTTGGTCCTAGTGCAAGACATAACAATGAACACATAGTCTGAATGACAGTAAGACTAATCCACATAAAGTAATAATTAAAATATTAACAACACAGTAAATTACTACAACTGGACAGGAAAACATTAAATGACAGTAAGACTAATGCACATACAGTAATAATTCAAATATTAACAACACAATAAATTACCACAACTGGACAGGAAGACATTAGACAATATTAAACTAGTAGGTATTGCAAGACTATGACTTCACATTGTGATTGCTTAGAATATTGCACTTCATCAGTTGTAGTATGACATATTCTGGAATATTGCACTTCATCAGTGGAGTGGTGACACACTCCTGACTATTGCACATTCAGGAAGTAATAGCATAAGAAATCAGGCTAACTGTGCCAGTTATCACAACAATTTGCCAGAGTAGTTATATTTCTGTTCACTCAAATGTATTTTCTTATTACACACTTCAGAGCAAAGTGTCCCAGTTTAAGACCTCTGATACACTCACACTTAAAGTAAATTTTAATCTCACACATTTAAACACTTCTGAGAAAGCCTGACACAAATTTCCAGCTCTGTCTCTTTCCCATAATAAATACATAAACACTGCTACCAATCAGAGGGTCATCATGTCCTTTAAAAGGGGTGTTCAATTATGAAAATTAATTATCAAAATAAATGATAGCTATGACCAGAACAGCAAGGCCTCGGGGTGACCTGGGGAGTATCAAACAGGTGGAAGCACTCTCTAATCTCTAAAGTGATGGTTTCCAGCCACAATGTAAAGTAACGAAAACATTTAATAATAAGTAAAAATTATTACAAAATTGAAAAGTAATAACTTTCAATAAACATTAGAATTCAGTCAACAGAAATGTAAATCAAACTGCAGGATAGGAATCCATCATTCAAGAAAAACTCTATATTAACTAAACTTTCCTGATATAACTAAAGAGTACTGTCTCTGATCTACTCTAAGATATAATAGCAAGGCCAAGGCAAGCTTATAGTTTTCTTGGTGAGTTCTCTTTTCTTTGGTGTTCACTGACTGCTCAGTACTTGACAAACTGTTCTGTACTTGACAAACAGCACAGCTTCACAGTCTCAACTGTCTTCAGCAGTCTCAACTGACTAATTTTAAAATATAGCAGTCAGCTGTAAAAGAAATATTCTTTTTCTTTCAATCAGCTGTTTAAATCATCTCCTAGCAACAGCAAACATTCCAATGACATCACTTATGGCTCAGGTGATTCTCCACAGTTTGTACTTTTGAATGTCCCTCTCAAACATGTGCAGTTAGAAGTGTATCAAAGCAGTGACAGATTCTTTAAGCATTCTGTTTAAACAGGGAAAGACTCAACATTTTAAATGTATGCACATTTTCACAAATAGACATGCTTGCATACAATACAAGTTAATCTAAGAATATGCACAATTCTCCTGCCAGACATGTTAACACAGATGACAGTGTTTTCAGTTTCTTCACAATACATAATAAAATGTACACTTTAACAAGAAACAGTAATTTCACAGCGGATTTGGTACTAAATATTTTAGCTCTTTTTTTTTTCTGCTAAGAGACTAGCAATGAAAAATGTTTGGATAACATGGCCTATAATATGTAAAATAAAGCTAGAATATATATATATATATATATATATATATATATATATATATATATATATATATATATATATATATATATATATATATATATATATATATATATATATATATATTTTTTTTTGTGTGTGTGTGTGTGTGTGTGTGTGTGTGTGTGTAAAATATCAGGATAGTTTGCACACTTTTTGCTTTTTTCCTGTAGACCACAAGTATTCAAATCAGGGCCAACCTATTAAAATAGGGACAAATGGTAACCCAACCTAAAACATGTGTCTGCCACCACCTTTGATGTAATTATAGCAGTATTTATACATCTTGTTCAAGCCTTTCATTCACTAAACTATATAAATATTTCCTTCTTTAGATCCAAACAAGGTATTAGCAACTCAGCAAAATGAGTTATCAAATACATTTTAAGGGGCATCGTGAATGGCACTACATCGCACAGGCTGAAAGGTGAAACATATTCATCAGAGACTGACTTACAGTCATTTTGTTTACTTTATCCTTAGTAACAGATTACCTGTAGCAACTGCTCCATTACCCTACAAGGATGATGTCTTATTTATGCCTTGCTAGTGCCAGAAGAGATGTTTCCACTCTGCAAAATTATGCATATTAAATCAATTGCTTAATTTTCAATTTCTCACCTTTAAAGTAAATATACTTTTATGAGACTATACCTATTAGTAGCAATTAGCAGCCAACATTTTTAAAACCAGTCTTAAACAAACATTCATAGACTTTCTTAATATTTAGAGATTCAGTCAATAATTTGCACATTATATTCATTAAGCAAAGGCTGGAGGATATTCAGTTATTGCAGTCTTCACTTACTCCTGTTTACGAATTTTAGTAAAGACAGGATTTCCTGAGAAAGAAATTCTTTGTATACATTGCAGTACTGAGAGTAATACTGCATAATAATAACTTAGTTCATGTTTCTAATTTAGAGCAAGGAAAAGGAAAGATGGCTGTTATATACAGTTTAATATCACGTAAGATGGCTTTCACCAATTTGCAATACATCTTTGTTAATCTTTTCCTTGATGCAGTCCTGTTAGCTATTAAGAGATATGTTTTTCACACTAGCTTGCTTTGCATGGGCACTATTATTTATTGCATGTCAGAATACTGAAAGAAGACAAGGTAAGTATCCAGCTATTCATTTCCAGTATTTACTTTCTCGGTTTCAGGGTCATGGGGAAATGGCACTGTCCTCATCAAGTACTCAAGACAGTCATATTCGTACTAATGCTGAATGCATCCATCTAAGGGCAAGTTGAACATTGCTGATTCACATAACTGCATGTTTCTGGAAATTGAGAAGAAGCTGGACTGCCTGCCAAGAAAGCCATGCAGACATGGACAGAATATATAAATTACACACACAATGTACTTTACCTTGGAACCAAACCAGAAAAAACAAGTGCTGAGGTACAGCAAGGCTACACACTGCACCACTACCTACAGTTACCTTCATCTAAGTTTTAAAGTTTATAATATAAGCTTGTATCATCTATCTCACTCAGTGTTTCTTATTTAGACATTGCAATATTTACAAAATACTACAAAAATAAATCACTATTTGCATTGCAAGGATTTATCTCATGACCCCTCTAGACAAGGTAAAAAAGTATTTCTGTAGTCAATGTATAGTGTTAGCTATCTGACAACTGAAAAAATTCTAAGCATCAGCAGTCAATGACTGTTGTATCAATACAGCTGCAAAGTAGTGCCAGCAGAGAGGAATATGATATGCACAAAATCCCCTTTAAGACAAGTAGTCTTACTGGACTCCATGATTTTAATGTATTCGCCTAAGAATTCTGAACAAAGATAAAGATATGAGGAGCAAAGATCTAAAATCAAGAACACATTTTAAATACTAGTCTAATTCACTTAAACAAGTAAATAGAACAATGGGTTTTGCTAAAATATGGGTTTTCTGAACAAATGAAATATTAAACTTTAATGTCTAGTATTACTGACTCTAATCTTCAGTGATTTACCAGAAGAACAAAACTTTCGCTAGGAACATGATGAAAATATTGGGCAAAATTAGGGACATTCTACATAAGTTTGGACAGCTAAGAGGTATGGGTTTGTGACATTTCATCACTGTACTACATATGATTGAGTAATACTGAAACTTCCCTATTAATACAATAATGAGAAGAGGTAAAAACCTACTAGTGGGTTATTTGGAGACACTTCTTTTATCAGCAGAGATTCTTGGCAGTTGCCTATAAACAAACTGGGAGTGCCTGGGGCACTCACTTGTGGACGCCCATGCTCTAACTACTGCAAATTCATGATTTTAAACAACAGGTTCCACTGACCCAAAGGCAAAAAATAATACAACAGCACCTCCTACAATAACTGCAACCATACCTCTCAGCTTTACTGATTTTCACTGAATGTCCAGACTTTTGCCTCAAATTTTGGTCTATTCCTAATAAAAATTGCATTTTTTGACAAAGAACTGGGGAGATTTAAAGATTAAAGTTACTAAATAATGACATGCATTTGAGTTTCAAATTTCATATCCTTCAGAAAAATGCATGTTAACACAGATCCTGTTATTCATGCAAGCTTCTATATTTATGTTGTTGTTGTTTGTCTTTCGGCTTTTTCCCGGTGAGGGGTTGCCACAGCAGAACTCCGGTCTGCTAATGATTGGCAGTAGATTTTTATGAACGCTGGGGTGCCAGCTCGACGTTCAACCTTCAACGAAGGCACGCCCATTTACGCATGCCTTTTGAACGTCCATCCAACCTCGGGGAGGACATGCAGACTCCACACAGAAGTTACTCTCCACACTCCAGCTGAGAATTGAACGGGAGAACCTCTTGCTGTGAGGCAACAACGCTATCACTGCACCACCGCGGATACCCCAACTTTCTATATTTATAAGAAGAATATTTAAAATATGTCTTTATTTTCGGGCCTTTGTCTCCCCATTTTGTCAGGCTTTGTCCAGATTTCTTGCGCTAAGAGGTTGAGAGATATGACTGTAACTAGGACACCATGGTATACTGGGCCCAATGTGAGATATGCCAAGCCCTTGATGAAGGAAAAACAATCAATAATCTGAAAAACAGGATCATCCAACATTAAACAGATATTAGACAGAAAGCTCCAACTAGCTCCCTCACCAGACATGCTAAGCACAAAACTGGCCGCAACAGTTTTATTTTTCACATACTGGACAAAATCACTCCCAGGTCCCTGAAAGGTAGCACTAAAATAAGCTAGAAGGAAAAGAGCTGGAATGGCAAATAAGACTTAACTCTGTTAAGGCTCCCTGAAACACATAATTTTTGATTAACTGTAATCTGAATGGAACTTGGATGTCATCTCTTTAGTTTCTTAATATATGGATTTTCAGTTAAAAATTCTAATTAACATCCAAAAGTTATGAGTATTGTTAGCTATCCATAATGTACGTATGACCTGTTTTGGCTTTTTGGAGTCATTACTGTTACCACTGTTGTGAGCACATCTCTGAACAGAAGTTGCAAATGTTATATTTTCTGGGCCAAAGAATGCTGCAATAAGTTTAAAATGAGTTTCTTGGTGGGTGGGTTTACCACACAGGGCAGTTCCTCTGGTTCCCTCCAAAAAAGGAAATGCCCAAAGGGACATCTTCCTGGTTTACTACAAAAAAAGAGAACATCGGCAGTGCCAGTTCTTCTGTTTTCCTCCAAGAAAGGGAGCACCCATAGGGATGGTCATCAGTGGTACACGCCCACAAATTTCTGTACTGAATTAAGGCAACTGAACCTTCCTGACTTATAACAGTGCTCATCTACCTCCAATAAATATAACATAAAAAAGAACTAGCACCTGTTATTTATTTTTATTTATTTATTTTGGCTTTGATTTTATTCATGTTTTTTTTCCTTTTGCCTGAGCACAGTTTATTCAAGGGTCCAGGAATTATATGTCAATCTCTAAAGAAGGTATCATTTTTTTTGTTGTTAAGGGATTCACCTTCTTGTAGCAGAGACTTCTGGAGGATTCCCTCCATTTGGTGGGATCAACTTTACTTCCAGTTTGTTTAGAGACAGCCACTGAGGAGCCTTACTGGCAAAAGAAGTGTCTCCTACTAATCCACTAGTAGATTTTTTATGCCTCCTTATTACTTTTGTCATCCCCTCAGCTCATCCAGGGGATGAAAAGGCACTTTTAGAGATACATCAATATTACTGGGTCAGACCTTAGTTTGTTGGTTTTAAACATTGAAACAATAACAATATTTCAGAAATGTTTTGGGAAAGGTAAATAACTGAGATGCAGTTTTTGCTGACTAGTAATCCCTGTAATAAAAGACTTGTACCAGTGTCACTGTTGGCACAGGATAGATTTGGAAGGGTTAAATGGTTTTCAATAAACAGATTGCAAGGGGCACAGAACAAACATACAGTGTGGATGGGTGTGGGGCAAGGCATGGTGTAAAATGTAAACTAACCTTGTATTACTTGATAAACTCCAGTATGCAGCCTTGTAAAGCTATGAATTTAAAAGGCAAAATAAACACATTCTTCAAGAGCAAGGATGGAATATAGGAAATCCCAAGCATTTGCATTTTGGAGGAGTTCTGGAAACTGAATATATATATATATATATATATATGTGTGTGTGTGTGTGTGTGTGCATGTGTGTGTGTGTGTGTGTGTAATAGGCTTCCTATTGAAATGTCTGCATTCAAAATGACAAGTGCAGAAAACCTGAAAAAAAAAAAAAAAAAGACAGAAAACCCAGAGAAGTTAACAAATCTTTAAAAGTTGCTCTTTCCTTAAAACTTGTGCAAGTACCTCAAACCCCCAAGAACTTAGATATGCAAATTCTGAGCAAGATTACCATACCTCAGACAAAAAGGAATATTATGAATAATGGCATCTTGGACTTACAATACATCAGTCCGTTCCTTTGGTCAATCAGTCCCCAGATTTTGGGAGTTAGTCTAGCAGGTCCTGACATTTAAATTAAAAAAAAAAAAAAAAATATATATATATATATATATATATATATATATATATATATAAATGTATGTCACACTGTTACTTTTTATGTTATTTATGTATTTGTCTAGAAAACGAAACAGCAGGAATGTGAAAATGAAATAACACTGAGAACCACAATAAAACAAGAAGTGCACATCTTCAAACATTTTAAAAAATAAGTTGTCCAAGTGTAGACTCCAGAGCTTATACAACTTCAGTTCAAAAGTAGAAATAATCCCAGATAAAGTATCAGTGAAATAATCATTGTTTTTAAGATCAGATCAGATATCAGATAAATAAACTTTTTTGTTAACCAGTTATTAAAATTGAATTTATCCCCTTATATGAAATATCAATTTCCTTGGATTTTTATCATTGTAACAATTAATTTCATCTGTGTCCACAGTACCTGTTTGCTTGCTATTCTGAATATGTACTCCTATCTGTTCACTTGGCTCATGAGTTCTTTTTTGGGCTGAAATGAAACCATGTTTTGGGCTAACAATTTCTTCTCCTAATGGGGCGCTGTCCCAGTTGTCTCTCATGTGGGTCAGCTTAATCAATGCAAATGCTTTAGGCCTGAAATCCTACATCTCTACCACATTGTTTGTCCAATGAAGTATCTTCAGAAACTACTTTTTGGATGTTGGATGGCCCATTGTTATTATGCACGTGTGTCAGCCTAGATCTAAGAAAGCAGATGGATTAATCTTGTCAGTTCCCCAGTCGACCTTGTTACATTTGCAAGTTCAATCTCAGCCTATTCTGGTTCACTGCACAAAATCTCCACTCTTGAAAATAAGGATTGACTGCCATTGCCAACTTTCATAGTGACTGGCAAAGAATACTGGATATCAGACTAGAAACCAAATAGCAGCAAACGTACATGAAATAACACTGAGAATCATAATAAAACAAGAAGTACATTTACATGGCAATCCAGGAATCACGTACCAAGCCCCAAGTGATGAAAGAAAAAGTTTTAATAAAATTAAAATTAAAAGAAGTTTACAACTGAGCTTAAGCACCTTTTGCCCTACACAATGTAAGGACTTCTTTAAAACAGAAACTAATTTGAACAGCTTAGAATAAATGCACCTTTAAATGCAATCAAAATTCAATGACTAATTTGATTCCAGTCCATTTAAATGAAACATACCAGTATTAAGCTCTATTAAATTGTACATTTAAGAATTTAAACACTTGTAAAACAAATTCAATATAGAAATGACACTGTAATTATTAATACTTGTATAACCTTAAATTAATTAAAATTATTTACTAGCATTATTTAGTAAAAACTGCTGGATGAACCATACCCTAAAAGTAATTAACTTGAGCTTGCCCTAAATACATTGGTATATACATTTAATCAGTAACTTATATGACTTTTATCAAAAAATATTGTTAAAAATTTAAATGATATTGTCTAATAATATTGCATAGTCTGAGGACAAAATATATATTCAAGTAAAGGGGTTGCTATGACTATTACTGCAGTTTGCACCCCTACTTCTGCCTACCAACAAACATTCAAAAGATCCCCCAGAAATGTTGGCGAGCCATCAACTCCCTATTAAAACCTAGCAAAACTATGACTTCTGCTCTCACTTCCTCCAATAATAACAACAACATAGCCTCCCAATTTAATCATCACTTTATAGACTCCATCCAGACATTATCCACCCAATTATCCAGAAATAACTCTTCTTCTGTCTCTACCAAAAGTTCAGATAACATGCCCTCCTTTACTGTCTCACCTGTTCCCACCTCTATAATTAAAAAACTCCTCCTAAAACTGAAAGCTAGTACCCTTGCAGCTGACAGTATACCTGCTAACTTTCTAAGAATAGCCGCTGAATCCTTATCTTACGCTGTTTCAATCCTTAACATCTGATCTATACAGGAAGCCTTTGTCCCCCAACTGTGGAATGTTTCATATATCATTCCACGCCATAAAGGGGGCAACTCCTATGATTTCTCAAGTTCCCAACCCATAGCCATTCTGTCTCCCTTATCTAAGCTTCTTGAGAAATGCATTCACTCTCAAGTTATGCAATTCCTAAACACACATAATCTCCTCTCCACCACACAACATGGCTTCTGCCCATACCACAGTACAACTACTGCTCTTCTCTCTTTTACCAATCTGGTTAACCAACACAGAAATGACAATAATTTTCTATCTGCTATTTTCTTAGATCTCTCCAAAGCTTTCAACATGGTCTCACACCCAGTACTGTTAGATACTCTAGCCTCCCTATCCTTTGCCCCCTCTGCTATCTCCTGGTTCAAAAACTACCTATCGGACAGACAGCAATATGTTCAGTGGCAAGGTGTGCTATCTTCTCTAAGTACCATAGCTGTACCACAAGGCTCAATTTTGGGTCCTTTTTTTTTTCTTTATTTTTACAAACAATCTACATACCTCCACCCAGCAAGCCATACTTATACAGTATGCAGGTGACTGAATGCTTTTCTTCTCAGTCCCATCCCTTACCACCCTACAACAGCTCATCCAAGAATCCTTTAGCTCTATGGAAAGATGGATTACTGATATCCAACTTATCCTAAATCCCAACAAGACTAAATTACACCTGTTCACCCCTAATAAATCTAAAGCCACTCCCCTTTCCTTTATCTAAAGCCACTCCCCTTTCCTTTATCTAAAGCCACTCCCCTTTCCTTTATCTAAAGCCACTCCCCTTTCCTTCTCTATCACTTCCAAAAATCTCTCCTTCTGTCCATTCTAAAAGAAATAGACAAAAATCTTTTCTTTGATGTCCATATTGCTCAAACCATCAAAAAGGTATAGAAAAAAATGGGAACTCTTTATAGACACAAGAAATTCCTCACAGACAAGGCACTGATCACCCCAGCCCAAACTCACCTACAGTCCACTCTAATGTATATGGCACAAATCCTGACCCAGACTAGGAAAACTGATCTTGAAAAATTTGAGTCATGTTATAACAAAATTGTCAAGTTTGCTAACAACTCCACGTCCAGAACCCATCACTGTCAGGCACTAAGGGACCTACAATGGTTAGAACTTCCGCAATTACTTAGCTACCATCTGCTAGTCATCGCCTTCAACATCCTGAGGTACCCTGACAAAACTCCAGCACTAAATCAATTACTCTTCCACTACTCTGCTAATTGTCCGCTCTGTTCTTCTGACAAATCTCTCCTCTATCTCTAGAGCTAATAACACTGCAGGGGAAGCACTATTCTCGCACACCATAGCTAAAACCTGGAATAATCCCCCCCCTGTTACTTCTGCCTCCACTTCCACGCACTTCAAAAACTTACTTAGATCACATCTTGTGAAGACCCGCTTTGTCCAAGTATTACTTATCACTGCTTTTCCTACTTCTCTCTGCTTCCTTCCTAGTCTTACTGTAGGCATGTCACAGTTAGTAAGCTCTAATAACTGAGCTCTAGATTTTCATTAATGTTTATTATGATGGTTTTTAACTCACCCTTTGTTAATTTATATGTTTTCTGTGCTATATTTTTGTCTGTACAATATTTTTGTTATTATTGCTAACTACAGTGGAACTTTTCTCACTGGACCACCGCTGTAAATGGACCTTGTCCAGTTGGACTATCCCGTTTAACAAATGAAAAATAAATAAATAAATAAATAAAATAAATAAAAACATAGTAAAACTTACATGTGAGAAAAATAATTTCTCCACATCAGAATTTTGTTAATATTGTGATATATACCTATGCTTTTTGGATGATATTTTTATTCCATGGGATAGACCAGAAGAACATTTTCCATTATTTTTGGAATATTTGGAGCAGACTAATGGACTATTAAGATTTATATATGTTCATGACTTTTGGCAATTCATTTACCTTGATATTACCATAATAAAAGCAGAATCTAGATTTATATCTACCATCTACAGAAAGCCAACCTTTCCAAACATGTATCTTCAGTGCACTAGCTGCCATCCATATAGCTTTAAGAAAAGCCTAGTTAAAGGGCACAGTCTGTAAGGCTGGCCAGAATGGTATGTGATAAGAACTTGTCACTAAAGGAGTTTAAGACATTAGGAGACATGCTTGTAAACAGAGGTTATTGAAAGCATATTGTAAAGGAAATTATAAACCACTGTTAGGTAAAACAAGTTTCAAGAGGTTCAGGAAATAAAATGGTAAATCAAGCTTGTTGCTTGGAAACCTCTGGGTTTGAATGATAATATGAACATCATAAGTGTATTAAAAGCATGCTCAATTATTTTATAGAGGGAAAGTACTGCAGAATGTGAATAACTTTTTTAGGGGTTTGTTCAGCAAGATTAATTTTCAGGTATTTTATGGTATTTTTATGGTAGCCTTACATCTGTTTTTAACTTTACATTTGAACTTCAAATAAATTACATGATAGACTTGGATGGTTTAACAACAGTGGCATCATTTATATTAAGCATTATGAAATATATTCTTAATGGCAACATATCTTGGAAAAAAAGATCAAGTCTACAGCACAAGTGTTTTAAAAGATTTCTGTTAGTTTTCTCTGGAGTAAACCCAGAATTTTTACCAAGTGTGAATGTGGATTCCCTTCACAGATAAGTGGCAGGGGTCCACTATGTCACATTAACAAAATACTGTAAATAATAAACAAACAAAAAAATCTGACCACACATTAGATTATGTTAAAAAAGTACAGATTGGATGATCAAGTATCTAACACAATATAATTCAAGCATCTGTCCAAGCAAACTGCCATCTTAGTTAATTTACATTTAACTGTAGAAAGTTAGGAAAGTTCAAAAAATGTTGAACAAGTTCTTAGACACTTGACTTGCTGATCGCAGTCCTTCATGGATATCCCTTTCACAGTCTCACAATGAAGACACAAAATTACAGTCTGGGGGTCCTCTGAAGTTTTAAAATGCAACTGAAGACTGTTTTGCTTCCTGTTGTAAGCTTCTCCCAATGAAACAAGTTAACTGCAGAAAACTTCAAGCAGCAGGGCCTGAACAAATGTTCCACAGTTACTACTCCTGCTTCCAGTTAAGATGTCGTTTCCAGGCCTCATTCAAGTAAATCAGTCTTTTATAGTTGATTATAAGGAGAACAACATTCAGCAAATATGTGGTAACACAAATAATGCAGAGGTCCCTCAGCACAAGATAGAGAATGTAAGCCAAATACAACGACCCCAGTACTGATACTATGGATGAAGTCATCAGGATTAAAGCTGCCACTGCACTTACTGTCATACCCAATAACATCTGTAGTACAAAAAATATAATTCCAAAGACACTGTTTGGCTGATTCACTGCACTGTCTCTACCAAAAACAGACCCCAGAAGACCAAATCCTCTGCCCCATCTGGAAACAAAAACAATAGAACACCTCATCCATTCATTCACGTCACACATGGCTCGATAATTCTCATCCCTTTCCTTCTCCCGTTCTATTTGGAAAGAGTAAATTGACAACAAGACCCCCAAAATGCATTTCCATTTTGGACAGTAAGTCTCCCTCCCCATGTTTTCCAGTTGGCCCATTCATTCCCCTGGTATCACAGCTCTATAGCCTATTGGTTCATCCATGGGTGTGAGCGTCCATCTGTGTGAGGGTCACATGGCAGGAGTGGTGTCAGCATCCATTACAGGGAGTCAGAGAATTTAACCTTAAGACCTTTCCATTCTCATTGTACATGCGAGTAACATTGTTAAAGAATGTCTTTCAATGGTCTCATGAAATGGAAGCATCAAACACTTTCACAAGAGGCATCTCATCAATGATTCTGTCACCTGAAAACCAAG
>NC_056745.1:1229985871-1230080871 GCF_019279795.1 Protopterus annectens
GGAGCTCTCTGAGCATGTAGCCCAGGCTGACCTTGAGTAGCATCTTACCCTCACCAAGAATGATGTCACAATATGAAGACAAGATGATCAATTTCAACAATTGGCTTAAGTACTGGTGTCATTCAAAGGGGATCCAATGCCTGTCAGCTTGGGATGATGGGATATTGGCAAAGGCTCTGACAAACCCACCTCCATAGGTATCACAAGGGATAAGAAGCTAAGAGTAATGCTACTCAGTCTAAACCTCAAGAAACTCTCCTTAGCATGGAGAACATCGATATCTGTGCAGTAACAGAAACCTAGTTCAGGGCTCCTGGGAGCACCCCAGCACTACCAGGTTATACCTCATACCATGCTCATCAAAGATACCCACACCTCAAGGTTGGCATCAGAGACTATCCATGTGCAACTAGCAGTGGGTAAAACTGCCTTCCAGTTTATAGCCTGCTACAGACCACCCTCCCAAACCCAGGAACCCGCCTTCCTGAGAACACTGGAAAATATGAAGGTCTCTCCAAACACCATTATATTGAAACATAGACTGGGAGCATTACTCCAGCTCCAACACCCTAGCCCAAAGGTTCCTAGAATTTATAAACTCAAATGCTATGGAACAATTTGTTACCACTCCCACAAGAGGGGAAAACATACTGGACCTGATCATCAGCAACATGAGGACTCTATGCTCCAGACCAAAAGTGTATCCCTCAGTGGTAAGATCAGACCATAAACTAATCTCACTGGATATTCACATCCCGATCCCACCCCCTGCCCAGAAAACCACAGTGAAAAAACTTCTCTAAAGCAAATTTCACACTCCTCAAAACTGAGGTGGAATCCTTCAAAGCCCCCGGGCCTGTGGAAAATACAGCCCAGACCATTCTATGAACATCTTCAGGAATGCATGGATCATGCAATTCCAAATAAAACCAAGACCCAATACTCCAAAGGCAGATGTCCTGTCTGGTGGACCCCAGCCATAAACAAACTATACAATAGACGGAGGAAGCTACTAAATGATAGAGCAAAATCCCAAAAAGGGAAGGCATCACTGATCAGTATTAGCAAAAACTACGGGCACACATAAAATTGTCTAAGGCCAGCTTAGAGAGAAAAATTGCACAGGACACTAAGGATAATCACAAGGCTTTCTTTAGTTATGTTAGGAAACTGGGTGGTAATTCCCAGATATGCTCAGAATTAGTCCAAAATGACAAAAAATACACCAAACCCACAGACATTGCCAACATCCTGACATCTCAGATGCTCTCCAAAGCAAAAACACAGCATCAATGGGATACATGAACTCCAAGAAGAGCTAAACCCAAACATAAAACTACTGTTCAATCTCAGCCTTACTACAGGATATGCAACAGTGGTCCCTCTCCATAAAGGTGGTGCCTCAACGGATCCTGGAAACTAATAAGCCTGACTAGCTTGGTCTGCAAAGCTATGGAAAGGATCATCACGGACCTCATAAATAAAGATATTGGGGACCTACAAACACTGGATCCCAGATCCTGCCTCTTAAACCTGGTTGATTTCTTTGAAACAGTCACCGGTGGTCCACACAGCCTACCTGGACACTTGGGCATTATAGATAAGCTCACCAGCTTAAATATAAACCCCTATGTCACTAGATGGATTGCAAATTGGCTCAAGGACAAAACCCACATGGTTAGAATTGCTGGAGCCATGTCAGACTCCAAACCAGTTACAAGTGGTGTCCGGCTCAGTCCTGGGACCTCTCTTGTTCGGTATATATTTCGGAGGTACAGGCCAACACGGAAGGACTGTGGCTAGATGACTGCAAACTGGGCACCATAATCCACTCTCCAGCCAACACAAGCATCCTCCAAAAGGGCCTCATAGAAACAGACAACTGGTGCTAGAGCCATGGCCTCAAGCTTAATGCCAAAAAGTGTATACTCATCCCCTTTGGCAAAACAAATTACCACATAGGTGGTAATCACAGAAGAAGTAATTAGGGACCTGGGGACCCAAGTTGATAGCAATCTCTCATTTGACAACCACGTAGTCAAAGTGGTTAGAAAAACATTTTATATAGCCCACCTAATCATGAAGGGATTCACATCTAGATCAGCATCATGCCTCTTTACTCATCCCTCATCAGGCCCATAATTGAGTACAATGCCGACACCTGCAGCAACTGGAAAGACCCCAAAAGTACCTCACCAAGAGGAACAAAGGGCACAAACAGATGACATATGCTGAAAGGTTAAAGAAACTCCAGCTCTTCTCAGTGGCATACCGCCTGTTCAGAGGTGATCTGAATTAATGGACATGCTGCACCTGAAGACTTGAACCTCAGCACTGAAATAAATAGGACATGCTGGAGGGACAGATTTATAACCCAGAGGCTTCCTTCACTCTGGAATAAAATCCCAGTCCAGGTTAGGCAGAGTCCCTCATTGACTCTTCAAGAGGAATCTTGATGAGTGGATGGTATCACTTCTGTGTCACTGTTAGACAGATGCACAGTATACTAACCTCGAAAAAGGGCAGAGTAAAATAAATTTAAAATGGGTGGCAAAAGCCAAACACATTCTGGCTAGGCTTATAAATGCCCTAGGGCAGATAGCCTAGTATGAACCTATGAACCTATAGTTTGGGGGGGTGTGGGGCAGGTGAAGCCCCCAACCTATTTCCATTCAAAATGTGTAGTTTTTGTTGTATTTTCATATTTTAAATGGAAATAGGTGGGAGGGGGGTTTCGCCTCCCACACCCCACACCCCCCCAGCTATATATATATATATATATATATATATATATCAACTCCAGGGTCACACAACATTGGGGAGGGGGGCAAATCCCTGTTAAGTGCATTGAATACTGTTTGCCAACCAAATGAATGTCGATAAAATGGTCTGTTGATCTTATGAAGCAGACCCATATATATAAATATATATATATATATATATATATATATATATATATATATATATACATATAGATATATATATATATATATATATATAAATATATATATATATATATATATATATATATATATATATACACATATATATATACATATAGATATATATAGGACTGGTACAGGCTGAGTAAGTGCATGAAGTATACAGATTTTATTCTTTATAATTTCTGCCATTTTGAGTAGTGTACTTCAGTTATCTTACACGAGACTCACTACTGTTTCCATATTCTCTATTTCAAATACATCGTTTCATTAGAAAAAGTTTGTGCCTTGATATTAATGGTACAGTATTACTTATTCCACACACAAGAATCTTTAGTCATGTTAGATACTTTTTCTGTGTGTGTATATGCAGATACTCACACTTGCACATGTGTTTCTGGTTGCACATCTGTGTGAGTGCTTGTGTAAGTGTGTGCGAATGCAATCGTGTGTGTGTGTGTGTGTGTGTGTGTGTGTGTGTGTGTCTGTGTGTCTGTGTGTGTGTCTGTGTGTGTGTGTGTGTGTGTGTGTGTGTGTGTGTGTGTGTGTGTGTGTGTGTGTGTCTGTGTGTGTGTGTGTCTGTGTGAGTGTATTTATATTTATTTATTTATATATGAATGAAAACAGCTTGCTATGCCATTGTTTTTAATCCCCAAGTGAATTTAGTTTCAGTTTTGGATGCTGATAACTAGAACAGTGGGATTTCATGTAGACATTGCTTGTTTCTCCTATGAATAGACAGAGGATTTATACTCAGACAGCACTGTATTGTACAGCCACAGAGTGACAGCTTCATGTTGGTCATAAACCACACCCACTGCCCACCCATAAATAAGTACTTTTTGAAATACAACACTCTGTAATAAACTGTCTTAAAGTTATTTGCATATATGTACATTTTACATTTCAAGACTAACTGTGAGGCATCTTTACTTCAAACTTTTTAAAGCACAGAAAGGCTTCAGCATAAAACTTGATGCGAGAATATCCACATAAAACAAATAAAAACAAAAAGGCCACACCATCTTCACTTTGTTTAATGAATATGAGGTGGCTTAAGTGTCTGTCGTTACGTGCTTTAAAGATCCTTTTCCCCTTGAAGCTCCTGAGACTTGGAAAAACCTAACACTGCCTAAAGACAGAAACATCACATACTAACTACACATACCTTCTGCCTTAATAACATTGCTGTGTTAGAATACTGTTCCATCATATTTTAAGCATAGCAAGCCATTATTTGTCCCCTGATAATATAAAACAATGCCACTTCAGGTAATAAAGTGGGATGGTACCTTATTTTGAACCTCAGTCCAGCTGTCTGTCCAGTCTGCATTGTCCAGTGTCATATCTTTGGCTTTCCTACCAAGGACCGACCCCATGGCATTCTTAGTCTGGCAGTAATCCACACACTTTAGGTGACTCCAAAGTACAAATGGCCAGCTCTGACATGACACCTGCCTCGTTCTTCACACAGGACAGGCAGATGTAAGGGGGGGATAACAAACAAAGCTGACGTGCACACAGGTAGTCTATGTTATCACAGAGTATTCTAGCAGCATAAGGTGCTGCCTATTCTCCATCCCTTTTCAGCTGTGCTACCCTTTCAGGGATAGTTCTCAAGTTGTCTGTTCACAGCAAGGCTGCATGTATCACTGAGGGAAAAAGATACAGAGAGCTATTATTCTCTATCTGGAAATTCTGAAGGAGGGCGGAAGGAGGACGTACTTGGACAGAACCTCTGCATAGAAAAAAATCACTAAAAACAGCTGGGAGGAAAGATGCTGGACAACGGAGACCAGCAACTATGCATCCATTTATGGATGGCACAGCTTTCTGTGACTCTGTCAAAGCATTTTTGTAGTTAAATAACTGACTTCATTAGAAACACCCTCTGCTCCTCTGCATCGTTTTGCCAGCTGTCATTGGTATTTTCAGGATTTTCTTTTATTAAATCATATTTATTGTGTGATTTTTCTTGTAATTGGCTTTTATTCTCTTGTCAGTAAAAGAATGATGGAGTTGGGAGAATTTGAAATCACACTTTGGACAGGACAACTTAAAGTGCCAGTAATCTGATAAAACTGAGTTAAGAAATACTAGTCTTTAGATTTAATTTCTGGCATATTTCTATTATGCCTTGGCGCCATAAAAAGCTTTTTGCATGGCACTATTTCTTTCTTTCTTTCTTTATTTATTTTATTTATAGACATTTGATTACAAGGAAATTCCAACTGGATAGAAGCTTACTTTCAGTGGTGGGCCCAGGAGAAAACAAACAAATTATTACAAAACATTTTAAGAACAAAAATTTTACAGTCGAAAACATTGATTAAAAATGGTACAGGTTATATGATAATCATTTAATATTTAGAGAAGTTGTAGACAGTTTGTAGAGAAATTAAAGATAAGTTGGTCTAATACAAACAGGAAATGCAAATGAAGTGAAGGAAAAACAGGCTTATGGTATATTTAGAGAGAAAGTCAGGGAAGTGAATGTCTTAGAAGTAGGGAGGTAATTAAATAAGGGAGAGTAAATGGATATAAGAAATGAAAAGGTGCTTCTTATAATGTGAGAAAACAGTATTTATATATATATATATATATATATATATATATATATATATATATATATATATATATATATATGGGATCTAGGACTATTCACTGAAAGCGCATTTCACTGAAAGTCAAATGACTGTGCACAAATCACTGAAAGCACAACTCACTGAAAACTCAATTCACTGAAACACATTTCACTGAAAGTTATATATGGCCTTTTCCCCACTGTAGTGTGACCCTGGAGTTAGAATATATAGTATTGCCTAAGGAATGGAGAAAAAGTGTTTTGGTACCGATTTTTAAGAATAAGGGTTATGTGCAGAGCTGTAGTAACTACAGAGGGATTAAATTGATCAGTCACAGCATGAAGTTATGGGAAAGAGTAGTGGAAGCTAGGTTAAGAAGGGAGGTGATGATTAGTGATCAGCAGTATGGTTTCATGCCAGGAAAGAGCACTACAGATGCAATGGTTGCTCTGAGAGTGTTGATGGAGAAGTACAGAGAAGGTCAGAAGGAGTTGCATTGTGTCTTTGTGGATTTAGAGAAAGCATATGACAGGGTGCCTAGAGAGGAGTTGTGGTATTGTATGTGGAAGTCGGGAGTGTCTGAGAAGTATGTAAGAGTGGTACAGGATATGTATGAGGGTAGTGTGACAGCGGTGAGGTCTGCGGTGGGAGTGACGGATGCGTTTAAGGTGGAGGTGGGATTACATCAAGGATAAGCTCTGAGCCCTTTTTTATTTGCAATGGTGATGGACAGGTTGACAGATGAGATCAGACAGGAGTCCCCGTGGACTATGATGTTTGCAGATGACATTGTGATCTGTAGTGAGAGTAGGGAACAGGTGGAGGAGACCCTGGAGAGGTGGAGATATGCTCTAGAGAGAAGAGGAATGAAGGTCAGCAGGACTAAGACAGAATATATGTGTGTGAATGAGAGGGAGGACAGAAGAATGGTGAGGATGCAGGGAGTAGAGGTGGAAAAGGTGAATGAGTTTAAGTACTTGGGATCAACAGTTCAGAGTAATGGTGAGTGTGGAAGAGAGGTGAAGAAGAGAGTACAGGCAGGATGGAGTGGGTGGAGAAGAGTGTCAGGAGTGATTTGTGACAGACGAGTACCAGTAAGAGTGAAAGGGAAGGTCTACAAGAGGGTAGTGAGACCAGCTATGTTATACAGATTGGAGACAGTATCATTGACAAAAAGGCAGGAGTCAGAGCTTGACGTGGCAGAGTTGAAGGTGTTAAGATTTGCAGTGGGTGTGACGAGGATGGACAGGATTAGGAATAAGTTTATTAGAGGGTCAGCCCAGGTTGGAAGGTTTGGAGACAAAGCCAGAGAGGCAAGATTACATTGGTTTGGACATGGGCTAAGGAGGGATGCAGAGTATATTGGGATAAAGATGCTAAGGATGAAGCTGCCAGTTAACAGGAAAAGAGGAAGGCCTAAGATAAGGTTTATGGATGTGGTGAGAGAGGACATGCAGGCGGTTGGTGTGACAGAGCAAGATGAAGAGGACAGGAAGAAGTGGAAACAGTTGATCGGCTGTGGCGACCCCTAACGGGAGCAGCCAAAAGAAGAAGAAGAAGAAGAAGAAGAAGATTATGATATGGTAGTCAATTATAATTTTATTGTTGTTAGTAAAGGGCCATGATGAGCTGATTACATTCCAGTGGAAGAATGGGAGCATTCATTTAATAGGAGGAGCATCATACAATTTAGAGATTTGGCAGACTTGGTGAAAGGTGGAGGAAGACATTTTAGGGCAGTGGAAAGCTTTGTAGATTTGAAGAAATAGGATCAGTGAGAGAGCATACATAGACATAAGAAATTGTTGTGCCACAGAGCAGTCAGGGCCTACTTGCACCATCACATCATTTGAATTCTCCCCTTCAGTTGTATTACCACATTCCTCACTCTGCTAAGTTTTACCTCTGTGTAGGTGGCTCACTCAGATTCACCCAATGGAGACTGAAATCAAACACAGAACTACAGGATACAGCTTGTCCGCAACTTAAAGACAACTAACTCAGCTAAATTTCGATAAGAATGGGCGGTAACAAAACTTTTGATTGACTTGCTGCAGAGCTGGACCAAATGTCAGTTTCCTTGAGAAATATTTCCACTTCAGCATTTTCTAAGTTACTGTGAATACGAAACAGAAATTGAAGATGTTGGATTTTTACTGTGCAGTGTTTAATACTTGTACTTTTTCAGGCATGTGTTTGCAAGTTTAGCAGTTAAAATCATTCCTAGAGATCACTGATACTGAATGTATCATAACTCTGGTCATGTCTGTGTTAACTTAAACTGCAAGCTTCATCTCCGTTTAGCATTAGTTTCCTTTTGATCAGTTTTATACACCAGTTTGCTTGAGGCATTGGCTTGGAATTATCAACATGTTCACAAGAAACCCCACAACGTCATCTCAGCCTAAAGCCAAAGCACGTCCTAAGCTCTAGCAGCTGTTTTCACTTACTACCAAAATGGAAGAAAAAGAAGACTAGACTTTCCATGCTTTACAATGCCTTACCGATGTCATTATTAATAACATGAAATAAAGATCTGCCATCTTACCAGCAGACATCAGCAGGTGAGGTGATAGCTAACTGTGTAAGGTTCTGCAGTCTAATTCTAACATTTCTCATGTCTTTATATATCTGGTCTCTATTCATTCAATATTTTAACTATCCTCTTTACTATAATGTAACTCTATTTCTCTACTAAGAACTTCACTTCTAATTCTTTCTAAATTTTAATTTTAATAATTTATTTTGATGGAACTCAATTTCTGGGATTGTACAAATTATGAACATAAAAAAGTGTAAGCCATAAATATACAAGACTAACAAATGAAGTGATACCAAAGACATTAACTGATGCAAAAAAAAAAAAAATTACAAGGAGTACTTGTCAAATGGATGTCATAAAGCTCTTCAAAGAGTTGTAGTCTCAAAGCCACAAAGGTAGTAGATTCCAAAGTATGATGCACAGATAGAAAAACATCTATGTCCAAGAGTTTCCAAATGCATCCTGTCAACTACAAATAGTTCCAAAATGGCTGAACAGGGGTCCCGAGCCATTTGGTAGAACACTGACAACTCTTGAAGAAACGAGAGATTCAAATCAAGCATAGTAGATAAAGCCATAATCAGAACCTTGAAGGATATTTTTGCTCCAATACGTAGCAAGTACAGATCCTGAAATATGTGTGTAATATGACTGCACAGAATTCTGCACAAACTGCATCTGATCAATTTCAAGCAGCTTGCTACCGTTATAATACCACACACTAAGTGGTTTAGCACTTCAGCACTTCAGTTCTAATAGTAAATGCAGTTACAGCATTCATCTGTGAAATTAGCTACTGCACTGCTGCACACTGGCATCTGCCCTGCACTTCCTCCACACATCTTGTGCCCAGGTCATATGCATTTGCTAGACCCTAGCTACTCATTTGCTTTTGAGTACATTCATTTTCCCACAATTACTGCACCTCATCCAGTTGAGGATGACATCCAAATGTAAGAATTCAAGGGACACCCAATATTCCAGGTAGAGATAAAGGTAAAACTGAGAATTATCTGTGTAGAAATTATACTAAAACCATCCTTGGAGTATTCTCTTTATAAAATGATACTCGAGATCTCTCCTTCTAATAAGATGACCTCATCTTTCCCCCAAAATATCTACATGCTATTTTTTTATATTTGTTAACTGTGATAGAAGTCTGATCCACTTGAACCTTTTTCATACTCAGCTATGGAGTATTGTTACTCCGCTATGGAGTATTGTCTAATTAATTGCCTTGCTCAGGTACCCAGTAGGCTAATGGAGGATGAGGGAGTCAAAACCTGGACTATAGCAAGCATCATTCTATTAGCTCATAGCCTTATTCCTCTGAGCTAACTGCCATTTCTTCCTGCTTGCCTTATTATCCTGCTCACCCAACCTCCTTACCAGCCTGTTTTCATCAGCATTACTACCCTTTGCCCACTCTTCTTCATGAGTCATTTTTCTCTGGTATCATTTAACTTTATTTATTTTCAATTGTTCTGGTAGCATTTTGTATAGCAATGAATGGTACAGTCTACCAGACATTTTGTCTTTAAATAGAGGAATACTTTTGCCATAGAAGTATTATATCTTCAAACCTTACCAATGTGTCTGAATGCTTGATAATATTTATATTGTAGTGCAGAGTTGACCTAGCTAGGATACCAACACAATTTCTAAGTTTAATCTTCTCAAATGCATTTTATGTATATTGTACATATTACTGTCAGGGGTAAAATAAGTAGCTTACCTTTCAGTTCTGGGAACGTCCACTGGGCCTGGAACCCAATTTTCAGTGGAGGCCCGGGGAGAAGAACTCCAATTGCAAACAAGTCAGTTACATAAAAATATATACATTTACAAAATAAAAATGATATAATATTTGAAAAGTAACAAAATGAAGTTAGAGAGCAATTTCACAAAACAATGTTGTTGTAGTGTCTTTTCGGTTTTTCCCGGTTAGGGGTCGCCACAGCGGAACTCCGGTCCGCTAATGATTGGCAGTTGATTTTTATGTGCCGAGTCGCCAGCCCTGATGCACAACCTTTAACGAAGGTACGCCCATTCACGTATGTCTCCATGCAGAGGACGTTCTAGCTGAGAATCTAACCAGACAGCGTCTTACTGTGAGGCGACAACACTACCGCAGCACCAATTTCACAAAACAATACGTTTCCTAAATATCTCATATGCAAAAGTTATATAACAGCTTCAAAGAGTGTTAAGAAAATGGGGATAAGGCTAAATAGGAAACACAGCTAGTCAAAGTGTGGGTAGGCATGTTATGCAAAGTATGAAAAGAAACAGTAGATTAGAATTCCTGGAAGTTACATAAAACAAAAGTTATACATACGTTCCAGAGACAATTTCATTTAGCAGATATATCTCAAATAGGTAGAACAACCAATTATAGAGTCTAGAAAAGATATGTGATATGAAATACACAATATGGGGTATTACTAATTGAACCATTAATCAAATTATTTGAGTAATGTAAGTGGAGTATAGAAAGAGATGCTAATTTTAAGGTAGCTGAATTAGACGGAGTAAGGAAGAGTGCAGCAGAGAGGTGGGGGGATGGAAATTAAAATGAGTCTCAATAGCTAGCGAGAGGACAGAAGGTGGAAAATTTAAAGAGAAGGGAGGGGAATAGATGGAGCAGTGGGGGAGTTTAAGAAGAGGTAAAAGAATGAGTAAATATAAACCTTTGTGGAGGTACAGAGAGTGAGATTAGCACAGGCTACAATAAGTAATTAAAAATAATAAAATAAATAATAAATAATAAATAAAATAATAAATGTAATAAAAAGAATGTTGAGTGATACAAATGTAATAAAAAGAATGTTGAGTGATCCAAAGAACCACACAATAGTCTGGGTAGAGTCATTTTTACATTTTATCACTAAAATATGTCAATTCTTTTCACTGCTGTTTTTCTCATACTATCTTATGTTTTTCTATTAGTAATAAACTAGTGATGATTTATGATACTGTCTATTCTGAGGATTTGTCTGCATTAATTCTGGATCTTACATTCTTTCAGCAAAGCACAAATGTTAAGCGGTCACTCAGTAGCCTTATGGGGTGATATTATAAATTAATGTTATGTCAGTTCATGCTATGTAACCTTCAATGATTATTTCTTTGAAACTTGGCATGCTATGTTTCCCCATCCGCATAGGCAGCAGCTACTAGGCATGCAGTCTAGGAGAGAATCAATAAGCCTAGCCCAAATTCCCATCTGTCCCAAAACACTGCCTGGTTAAATGCATTACCCTACTGAAGGATGGAGATTGAATTCTTGAGCATAATTTTTGTCCGAGGTTCAAAAAGTCAGGTGCTGGAGTTCCACCACAGGAAAACCCTTTTGATGAGTTTGCCAAATATATATACATGGGTTACATTCAGAATTTCGAAGTCCAAAACTTCAAATCTCATATGATCGAAGATCATATGTTCGAAGTTTTAAAACTTTGAAATCCTGAATGGAGATTGGCATACAGCATGGACCGGGAGATTTCCCTTGTCCTCGCTGTAGTGCGATATTGGAGTTGGTATATTTACGTTGTGGCAGATGGGGGTGCAGGGGGGCTTGCTCCCCGCATATGCTTGTTTTTTATGTGTTTAGTGGTGTTTCGCAGGAGGGTTCACAATTTCAAGATTCCAAGATCGAGAGATTCTGAACTCGATGTTCTGAAACTTGAGATTTTGGGATTTCAAAATTTAGAAGTGAACCTATATATATATATATATATATATATATATATATATATATATACACGTTTGGGAATAGGGGCTTTCCCCCTACATCAGGGAGTGCAGAAGAGCTTGCCTCTTTATATAATAAAAAAGCAAACAAATAAAAACTTTAAAAAAATCTGTTTGCTTCATGGAAGATTAAAAATACAGATGGTGTCATATGTTCTTCAGACCTCTTCATGGCTTTGTTTGGTCATCAGTATGACATCCTGGGGTGTGCATCTAGTATATATAATGTTTTAACAATTCTTCGTTGCTGTCCAACAGATTTTACTAAGATGCACACCTGCTCTATTCCATGGCAGACTGTTCTTAGTGCGGACCCATACATTTAAACACTCACACTTCAGAACTCAGAACATTTGGCTACTGTTCACTTACCAGAAAAAGAAATTCTATCTCCAGTTTCACAAAACATATTTTAAAACTGGCTGCTGTAGCTTATCCATGCCTTCTTTGTATTATTTAGAGGACTGTTAGCAACTTTTTCCCTCTCATTGTTTAGAGTACAACTAACACATTTTGGACAGGTTTTTTAAAACATATAATCATATAATGTGCTAAGAAACGCATTCTCCTTCAGTTACTGAAATTACATGTATTAAAACAATATTTTGATACTGATCTGTATTATTAAAACAATATTTTGATATTGATCTGTATTATTAAAACAATATTTTGATATTGATCTCTATTATTAAAACAATATTTTGATATGGATCTCTATTATTAAAACAATATTTTGATATGGATCTGTATTATTAAAACAATATTTTGATATTGATCTGTATTATTAAAACAATATTTTGATATGGATCTGTATTATTTAAGCAATATTTTGATATTGATCTGCATTATTAAAACAGTATTTTGATATGGATCTGTATTATTAAAACAATATTTTGATATTGATCTGTATTATTAAAACAATATTTTGATATGGGTCTGTATTATTAAAGCAATATTTTGATATCGATCTATATTATTAAAACAATATTTTGATATTGATCTCTATTATTAAAACAATATTTTAATAATGATCTGTATTATTAAAACAATATTTTGATATTGATCTGTATTATTAAAACAATATTTTCTGATTGTAAGTCTGACCAAGACATAACAACAAACTCCAGAAAAGAGAGAGTAAATCCAGATGCCACTAGTGACTCCACTTGAAACAGAATTTATTTACATAAAGGCTGCTTTGCACTTTTGTCCATACAATAGTATCAGACTTCATCAGAATAAACATCAAGAACAACAGAAAGTATTAAACAGTATAATTAATTGGTCTCATGATACCTTTAAATTACGAAGGGGGTTCTGAAAAGTCCTAAGGCCAACCAAGAAGGGAATAACATGGAGCCATGAAACTTACAGGTTATTTAACATATTCTCCCCAAATTCAACACACTTGGTACATCATGTCTGAAGTTTCTGTAACCCTGCCAAAAAAAAGTCTGAAATCTGGTCACTGAAATCCTAATCCACTGCGGCAACCACCTCTGAATCACTCAGTCTGAAGTCTGGACACTAAAACACTGCTCCGCTGCTGCAATCACCTCTGAATCACTCAGTCTGAAGTCTGGTCACTGAAACACTGCTCCGCTGCTGCAATCACCTCTGAATCACTCAGTCTGAAGTCTGGTCACTGAAACACTGCTCTGGTTCTGCAATCACCTCTGAATCACTCGAAAATCGCCATCCTTTCAAACTCTTTTTAAGGTTTGGAAACAGGAAATACATGAAGCAAGATCTGGTGAGTAGGGTCGATGGGCTATGCACTCAAACCTCAGTTCCATCAAAACAACCATTGTTTTGCCAGCCTTATGAACAGGTGCATTGTCCTGCAAAAAGAGAACTCCTTTCCACAGCTTCCCTCTCCTTTTTTCTTTCACTCCCTCCTTTAATCATCACAGCAAGTTACAATATAATTGTGCATTAACTGTTTTAACTATTTGGCCTCAGTCAGTCATTACAACACCTTCCTGATCACAAAACACTGTGGCCATGACCTTTACTGTTGATTTTTGAGTCTTGAACTTCTTTGGTCTTGGTGAACCTAAGTGCCACCATTGCACGAACTATTGTTATGTCTAAGGATCATAGTGGTATAACCATGTTCCAACAACAGTAACTAGTCATTCCAAAAAGTTGGCACTAGCACAATGAAAATGTCCCAAAATTAACTTGGAAGTGTCCATTTGAGATCTTTTGTCATTGGCATTCAAACATTTTGGCAACCACTTGGATGACATCTGCATACCCAGCTGCTCATGGATTACAAACCCAACGCATTCCATGGATATCTGTAGAGCCTCAGCAATTGTTTTAGCTGATATTCACATATCGGCTAACATCAGCTTATGGACATGGTCAACAATTTCAGGATCTGACACTGTTTGAGGCCTCTCAGACCTTGCTGCAACTTCGTTATTGAAATCTCCATGCTGAAAGTTTGCACACCACTTCTTCACAGTTGAGTAAGAAGGGCACTTGTCACTCAATGTTTACATCATACATTCACAAATTTCCTTTGGAATTTTCTTCTGCAGGAATAGGAACTTCATGACGGCTTGGAATTCCACACTTGAAAATTCCACACTTTTCTTTGACATGTTTCAATCAATGATCTGAAACAATGTCAACATATAGGATTACGATTCTGCAAATTGGAAAATTACAAGATGAAATAACTCTCTTTTCAGCTACAGAGGCAAAATAATGCTCTGAATTTAGAAAGCTGGTGGGGCTTAGAACTTTTTAACCCCCCGTAATTAAAACATAGTTGTCTGAAAGTTACTTAAACTCATTAACTTATTAAAAAGGTAAAAGCGTAAAAACTTTTATAACCTTATTTTTAATCTGAGTATGCAAGAAATTGAGTCCTGACCATTTAAATCAGGAAAGTTGTCAGTTCATAGATGTAATTGGCACGCTAATTCTTTATTTTCTACAACCTCTTTCCATAGACAGCCCCTAGGGTTTTTGTGTACTTTACCTAACCCAAAGAATTTAAACATTGTGGAAGTGTCACAACTCACAGAATGTTTACATAATGCATTTTTGACATTGCCTTTAGTAATGTCATGCATATGCTCATATAGCCATTTACACACAGCACAAATAGACTTTCCTACATAATATGTGAATCATATTTGGTATACAGCAAAGTACTATTCCCTCTGTTGCAGAGTGGGAACACTGAGTAGCTGTTATGGACATGTCCTTACTGAAATACGCCAACTCATTATCATATGTACACGTATATTGTTTGCAGTGACCATGACTGAAGGTGCCTTTCTTTCCTAAAACTTTTTTAGTCATATGGCTTCTCTCTAACAAGTATTGTATATTATTTCCTCTTTTATATGTGAACTTTGCATTATTTCAGAAGAGACAGCAAAAGTTCTGCAATTTGCAAATTGAGAATAGCTATTTTAGAGACTGTATTAGGTGTAACAGTATCTCTAATGGGCTACAAGAAGGGTCTAACCTTAAGAGTTGTTCCAACTTTTTGATTGGCATGGGGTTGAACTAATGACAATGTTAGTAAAACACAATGATAAAGATATGAACAAATTATCTTCATAAATAAAAAAACTAGATATGATTAAATTTATTTTATTTATTTATTTATTTATTTACATTTGTTGACTGGGGTTGTCCGGCTAGACATAGGTCCATTTTCAGTGGAGGCCCGGGGAGAAAAGCTCCACAGTTAAAATATACAGACAGTAGTTACATTGGATTTATATAGCAATTAACAATTTGATCAACATAGCAATTAAAAATTACAAACACAGTTACAAATGAAGAATATAGTACATCAGTAGACAACTAGAATCTTTATCATCTGTGAAGTACATAACAGACATTAACAATTGTTACAATAAGAAGTTCCTGCTGTATAATAATTAGTTAAGCTTATGAGCATCCGAGCTTGCTATAATCAAGGTAGTTAGTGGGGTGGAAAGAAAGGTAGTGGGTGGATGGGGTAGGTGATATTACAGGGGGAGTTGCAAGGGCATAGCAAGCATGTTTTTAGTTGTGCTTTTAGTAAAGTTTTGAAGTGGGTACATGATGGTACAGAGGTAATTGTGGGTGGGAGGGAGTACCATAATTTGGCTATGGTGCAAGAGAATAGTGCTTTTCCAGCAGAGTTATTGCCTTTAGTGACCTGCAAGTGATTTTTGTTGCTGAATCTTAGTGGTTTGGTGGTGCGATAGGGTTGGAGTAGATTCTGGAGGGATGGGACTTTTAGTGGATGGTTTGCTAGCTTGTGGGCAAGTGTGAGTTGATACCATTGAAGGAGGTGAGGGAGTTCAAGCCAGCCCAGTTCAGCAAGTGAGAGACAGTGGTGACTACGGTAGGATGCCCCTGTGGTGAATTAGGCAATTTTGTTGTAGCAGGTCTCGTGCATGTTTAGATTGCATTGCCTTAGGTTGGTATACATTGGAGAGGCATAAAGTAGGGTGGAGATAAGGTGGGATTTTGCTGTTGAAATCTTTGCTGCTTTGGTGAGAAGTTGCTTATTTCTGTATAACGCTCCTAGTTTTTTGTGGACTTTTTTTATGGTTAGGGACATGTGAATGTCAAATTTTAGTTTATTGTCTATTTCCACTCCTAGCAATTTGGTGTGTCCTGTTGGGTGTATAGTGGTGTTGTATTTTGCTGTGATTGTAAAGTGAGAATTGTTTTGAGTATGTTTGGTGGGTTTAAAGATGAGTAGTTTAGTTTTGTTTGGGTTGAGTATTAATTGGGCATTGGATAACCAAGTTTCAACAGAGGAAAAGGTTTCATGTGTGACGTTTTGCAGTTTGGGTAGGAACTGTGCTGAGCAGATGATGGTTGAGTCATCTGTGTATTGTATGAGTGTGCCATGTTTGATGGCAGAGGCTAGATTATTGGTGAAAATAGAGAAGAGTAGGGGTCCAAGGATGGATCCTTGGGGAACTCCTATAGAGACAGGTAGTTGGGGAGATATGTCATTCTGCCATACAACGGATTGTTGGCGATCAGACAGGTAACTCTAAAACCAGTTGGTGACTGATTGAGAGAATGACAGGTTATTGAGGACAGAGATAAGTTGTTTGTGTGGGACCATGTCAAATGCTTTAGATAGGTCTAGGAAAGTAGCAGAGGAGAGATAGCCATTGTTTTTATGCTGAAGGATAGTGTTAGTAAAGGAGAGTAAGGCAGTGGTGGTGCTATGGTTTGGTTGAAAACCATGTTGAGTATTGGAAAGGAGGTTGTTAGTATGGAGGTAATTTGAGACCTGAGAGTGAATGCATCTCTCTAGTATTTTGGAGAGTGGAGACAGAATAGCTATAGGGTGGTAATTGGTTAATTTTGTGGAGGGGCTGCCTTTGTGGAGGGGAATTATATGTGATACTTTCCATAGTGTGGGATCGTAACCTTCTGACAGAGATCAGTTAATCAAGCTGGATACTGGGTAGGCTAGAGCATCAGCTGTGATGTGTAGGTATTCACTTGGGAGGTTGTCTGCTACTAATTTGGCGGGCTTAAGTTTAGTTAAGAGTTTTTTTTTATGTTGGAGGTAGGAACAGGTGAAAAAGAGAAGACAGTGGGGAGATTACTAGTTGAAGGTGTGGGTTAGAGGAGAGGGGGGTTGTGTTGTCTAGCTAGTGATAGTATGGTTTGTGTGACGTGTGTGTTGAATGAGGTAGCAATATTTTCGGAGGAGTGAGGGGATGTTAGGAGGAGTGAGGGATGTTAGGAGGAGGGGTACTGACTTTACCTGGGTGGAAGATGGAGTTTATGGAGGACCAGAATTGTTTAGGGTTGTGCTGGGAGGAGTCTAGGGCAGACTGATAGTATTGGAATTTGTCCTGTTTCATTAGCTTTCTGACTGTATTGCGTAGTTCTACAAATTTCTGTCTAGTTGAGGGGGTTTTGGTTTTGCACCAGTGCTCCCAGGTTTTATCCCTGTTTTTCATTTCTGACTTAGTGGTTTTCTGTAGCCATGGGGAGGGTTGTGCTTTGGTTCTGGAAAGTCTTTTGGGGGCATTTTCATTTATTGTTTGATTCACAAATGAGTTATTACAATAACATGATGATAAACTGTCTTATCCTAAACCTGTGGCAGGTAAAGTAAGTCTGAAGAACAATGTAAGTGATGATCACAATGTTCATGCAGTTATATTTGACCAGAAAGAAAGCCCTTTAGAAATGGGATGGCCACACAGCTCAGAAAGGTTGCAGAGCCAATGCTCATGAGGAAGGAACATCAACAGGTTCAGCCAATCCTTGATCGACAGAAGCAGGGGCAGACTGCCGCAACATGGCACACATCCCCTATATGGTGTTCTGTTTTGGGGCCATGTTGGTGCAGGGGCAGACTGCACTCACATGGCACCTACATAGAACATCACATAAGGTATGGAATTAGAGGATTTTCAAAAGTTTGTTTGCCCTTGTGAAAAGAATAATTTTAAGATTTATTTATTTAGTTAGTTATCGGCATTTGTTTCCCAGGAAAGTCCACTGAGCCAAGAATAACCCATTTTCAGTGGAGGCCTGGGGAGAAAAGAGCCACAAAAGCAGTTATAAAATTACATAATGTTGGAACTGTTTGCATTAACAAGCATCATAATTATACAAATCTTTGTATTTGTGATTTATATTCTTATCTATTTGAACATGGGTTGTTTTTTGTTCTGAGCAAAAACACAGATTTGGCTGCAACTCTGATAGAGTTGAAACTATTTGTTCAGAATTTGAATTTAGCAGAGATGTTTTATAACAAAGATAAATGTAATAGTAATATGGATTGTTCATGTTTTGCAAGATCAAGTACTGACAACCTGGTTATGCATCACACATTAAATTGTTTCCAACAAATCTATGAATAAGACATAATACAATTGTTAGAGGTCTAATATGGGAATGTACCTGATAGTTAATTTAAATTTTAAAATTTAATTCAATGGAGGTTTTTTGATGACAAAATCCAATTTATAAAGCCTGACAACAGTTTTTTATAAACAAAGTTGATTATTTATGTAAAATGATTTTTATTATTTAATGATGATAACATTTATGAAATTGCATCAATTAATGAAATTAATATTTCATATTAAGGTATAGATTTGATGTTAAATGATATATTTATGCAAAACCAAATTATGATTGATATGTGGGAGTTTTTACAAGCAAAATATATATGTACTGCAATAGTGAGAATACTTTAAGTACATAAGCTACTCATTGACCTATTTTACATCCTAAAGTGGATGTGGTGGGTTCAGAAACTCAATCACGTGCCATATATGTTGATAAAATGTAAAATATTTTATGAAAATGTATAACCTTGGCATTTTCTACTACTATGTGTAAAATATGGTACAGTGATAAGTCATTTTCTGTTACAGTTGATGTTATGGACTTATTTTCTGTCATTTCCCATGGAACAAGTTATTTTTATTGCAACATGATGTTCTTACTAACATTGAAATGGAGATTTTTATGTAACTTTTGGAGACTGTATTATACAATGATTATGTATTCTTGGTTAGTGAATATTACCATCAAAAATCAGGAGTTGGAAATGGCACAAGATGCACTCCCATATTTGTTAATACTGTCATGTTTTATTGGGAGACACAGCACATTTTAAGTCTGAATTTCAGAATAATATATGAACCTTACAGGTATTGGATGACATTTTCATTCCATGGTTCAGTTCTAAAGAAAACTGAATGAATTTTTGAACTATATTAACAACACATCAGGCAATCAAATTGTTCAAATGCCTCTAATTACATATCTTGTGTCATTTTCTGTTTGGTCTGCCCCTGGTTGTATCAATTATCTTTCTGATACCATTGTTAACTACTAGGATGTGTTTTTTTTATAGCAACATTGACAAGCACTGCTTTGAATCTAGTATTTATAGGAAGGCAACATTTGCAAAAGTGGAGTAGCACTTTACTAGTATTCATCTTAGATTTCACAAAAATCCCTTGTGAGAGGCCATATGCATAGAATGGTTTTTACAAGAGATGGATTATTTGCTTGATATATTTAAACAAAGGAAATGTCTGAGTTGGATTATTTCACCTGTATATGAAGAGATCATATTTGAAAATGGGAAGGGATATATGAAACCTTTTTGGGAACTGGTAACTTTAACCTTATTATGAATTTTGAGGAAAGTAAGTTTGGCAAAGTTATGGCATTGTCTTATAAGGTAAATGCTATTGCTGCTTCTGATATAATCAGAAAAAATGATGAGAAGGGATGACAATTTAAAAAATGTTTAGAGGTCACCCCTAAGTGTACATATTAAAGAGGAGATAATATAAAATACCTATTAGAAATCCTAAGACTAAAAAACTTTAGGAAAGAATGGAGCATTCAGTTGTGGTCACTGCAAACAAGGAATGTATATGCATGATAATGGTGTGGTGAATTTTGGTACGGACATATCTATAACATCTACTCAGTATTTCAGCTATGCATTAAAGGGAATAGTATACTTGGTTGTATGCCAGGTATGTTTGGTTTATTATGTAGGAAAAACTATAAGTCCCCTACGTAAACAGACATATCAGCATATGTGTTACATTGTTAAAGGCAATGTCCTAAATGCATTATGTAGACATTCTAGGAGTTGTGACACTTCCACAATGTTTAAATTATTTGGGTTTGAGAAAGTTCACAAAGACCCTTGGAGTGGGCATTGGGAAGAGATGATAGAAAATAACTAATTAGTGTGGCAGTTACATCTGGAAGTTGACAAATTTCTTGGTTTAAATAGTCAGTTCTCAATTTGCAACATACTCAAATTAGTAAGAAAATTGTAATTTTTTTTACGTTTACCTATTAAATAAGTTAAAGAGTTTTAGTAACTTTGAGAGAACTGTCCTTTAATTAATTGGAGGTATCATGTGACCAATTAATTATGCTGTTTAGTAGTTTCTGAATTAACTGATGTTTGCTTTGATGACTTCTGATACTGTTGCATTGGCAAAAGTACTAAATGACTTTGCGCAAATACATTCTGTTTTGAGTGGAGTTACTGGTGGCATTTGGAGATATTCCCTCTGTACTGAGGTTTATTGTTATTATTTGGTTAAGTATGTGTTGTGCTCAGTGACCAAGGATATTTTCTAGTTTACATCTATATTTGTCTTTCATAGGTTCATAGTTGGTTTCTAGGTTATTGGCCAAGAGACATTTTAAGCCTAGCCAAGCATACCCCACATTTACCAGAATATTGCTGATGTGTCAATACTCCAAGGAATTGTACATTTTATGCTATAGTCTTGTATGTATTAAGCATTTACAGGCTGCCCCTCTCCATTAGGGATATTGGTCCACTTTCTCCACTATATTTCATATAAATAGCATCAAAATGTTACTGTAATGTTAATATTATTTTCATGGTAAAATAACACAGCCAGAAAAGACCATAACAGCATCAAACAAGCTACAGAGGTAAACAAACTCAGTAGAAATTTCGTTTTATTTCTGTTTAACTGGTATACCCACTATACACTAGTTCTCCTTTTCAGGGATAACACAGGAACACTGTCTAGTCAAGTGGGTTGTTCAGAGTCTACAGTTTGAAAACAGAAAATGAGGTATTCAAATGTAGCACTGCAAGATGAAGCTTATTAAGAGCTTTCAGTCGTTAACCTCTGGGCTAAACTAAGAGAAAACACTTCCTAATAAAATACATTCCTAAGGATTTAAAGCACAGCTACAAAAAAAGTAATTCACAAGTTATGCACAGATCATTATCAGAATGATTTCAACCTTTCTACTCACCAAATTTTGTTAAGTAAGTCTCAATAATTTATTTATTTTAATTTTATTAGTTTCTTTATTGAATGGCTTGAGTGATGCAGAAATTATACTTTTCATCTACAGTCTAGGTTAAAATGTGCAAAGCGAAACAATCTTACAGGTGATGCTTGAAGACAGAGGCTGTAGCTCAACAGTTAAGATGTCTGCCTCACAGTTCCTTGTTCTGTCCTAACTGCTTCATATTACCTTGGTGGAATCTGTCCTTCTGTCTATCTGTTCTGACATGTATCTGAGTGGGTTTTCCCCAGGTACTCTGTGTTTCATCCCCTTCCCACCAGTATGCTGGCTGGCTGATTACTCTAATAACATTGTACCTTATATATTTCATTTGTCCTTGCCCACATGGTCTGTGATGTGACTGAAAAAGAGTCATCAGCTGATTAACAAATGAGTACATTAATTTATTTAAACTCATAGGGGGATACAAACTGCAAGGCGAATAAGTCTGACTGCCATATATTCCTTGTCAAATATCACCCTGAGCACATACCACCCACTTTCAAGAGTGAAAACATGTCAGACCAGGGATGAAGTTGTGGGCACTCATCCAGTTGTCAAGGTTAGTCTTGAAGGCGGCAAGGGTGTCACTCTTCTTAATATGCCATGGCAATATTCTCCACAGATGCTGCATCTACTGGGTAATGAGTCTTTTATTAATATGTTGGTGGAGGTTTGAATCCTTGGTTTGAAATCCCACAGGCCTAAAAGTACAACCAGTTGGTTGGACAGATTCATTAACAAAAAATTGCTTCACCTCTGGAATAAATTCTCCCTGTATGTTAACTATGGCAAGTCTTGATAATTTGTAATATGCATCAGAAGAAACGGTAGTTAAATATAGCTATGATCAAGAAAATTTTGATGCAATGAAAAATATAAACTGGAAGTACTAGACCTACACAAGAGCAGAAAAGCTTAAAAAAACAAATACATGTTGTCATCAATGGTGCAATTGCATCAGAAAAGTCGATATTACTTCTGACGGAATAAGCATACTTTATGAAGCTAAAAACTGAATGGCTTACTCAAATAACATTCATAGGGTTATTTTACGAAATGCCAACTTCCTGAATGCTGATGAATTGAAAGAATGAAAACCGTAATGAACATAACTTCTGAAACTGTCCCTTAGCAGACCTCTTAAAAATGTGATATCTAAAATAGAAATTATATTTGAGTTCAGCTTTCTACACCAAACTATTAAGTCAAGCCTCAATAGTTTGATTTTAATACTGTTTATATTTAATAGCAATCAACTAATAGTATCTTTTTTCTTATTAGTGTTTAACTCCATCTCTTAGTTTCTTTCTTTTTCTAACAACAGTTCCCATAGTCCCTTCAGTGTAACATATCTATGACTACCCTCAACCCAGTCATCGCTTTCCATTTCTTCAAACTTGTTTTGCACTTCAATAATAACATTTTCTTGTACTAGAAAAACTATATCAAGCACATTTTCATTTAAACATATTCATCACTATCAGGTTTAACACTGCTTACATTTAAAAAAAATGTGAAATTAGCAGCTTGGGGCACCAAACAAAGTAATAAATAAATAAACACGTTTGTATATGTTATTTCGACAGACTTCTTCAGACAACACAAGGTCATACTCTCTACTTCATGGCGGTATACTAACAACAATCCTCCTGACTTGGTGGATTTGCAGGTAAACAATAAGTATTTTAGAAAAACATGGTGTGAGTATGACACAGAAAGCAGGGGCAGAAAAATGTAGAGAGAAAATAATGAATAACAGATGAACACGTTGACCTATCCCACACCAGCATTTTGAATTGAAGAATGACTTAATATTCAACATAAATAAACACAAAGTAGTACTACAGTGACAGTTAGTCCCAAGTATTAAAAATAAAACCCTAGTAAGACGGAATAAACCTTTTAAGTAAAAGAGAAAATGAGCAAAGTGAACTGCAAGATAAGACATACTAGAAAGGAACATTTCTACATATTTAATACATCCAGAGAGAAGGCAAATACAAGGCAAATTCCACAGTCCCACAGAAAAGCAAAATTTAAGATGTAAAAAAAATGTTTAATCTTAGAGCTAATGAGGACTCTCAAACAGAATATAAAAATCCCAATGTGCTGATGCCTAAGCAAGGTGGTTCCATAAGATTTGGAAATGATTTCTGAGAAGTGAATGGTATATCAAATTTGACACTCTCCCAAAGCCCAAAGTGCATGAGTTCAAAGAAAGTCAATGTAAGGCTTTTGGATCTCCTTAGGTTTAACCAGAGTACTGATACATTTTCTCACACTTGAAGCCAAAGAGAATACAGCATTCTCCTCCACTGAGGGTCTCTTTCAATATACAGTCTTATCCTTTAGACTTCATGAAGCTCTTACCACATTCAAAGGCTCATGAATACATTTCCAAAAATTAGTACCAGGTACTCAGCTCTGTATGTTGATGATGTAGTTATTTACTCTGAAGGTTGGGAGGTGCATTTTGCTGAAGTACAGACTGTGCTGGATTCCATAAGACTGGCAGAACTTGTCTGATAGCACTGTAGAAAGTAAATTTGTATGACAGATGCTAGGTACTTTAGACACATTACAAGGAGAGGGATAATTAGACCCAGAGAAAATAGAAGCTGTCAAGAACTGGTTTATATATAGTATTAAATGTCAAGTGAAAGCATTTTGACTCATAGCTTACTATAAAAGTTTATACATAACTTTGATGTGATGCCATAGACTGTCACCTGACAGATCTTACAAAAGGTAAGGTCCCCATCTAGATAAGGTGGACTATAGCAGCGATAAGGTTTCTGACCATGTGAAAACTATTTTGTGTTTAAAGAAAGTTATTGTTGCCCAAGCCTTTAATAAATCCTTTGTTGTGTACACTTGTGAATCTGTAGTTGGGTTAGGATTGTGATCTCCCAGGAATTAGATGGGGAGGAACACCCACTTTGCTATTGTGGCAGAAAGTTAAGTAGGACTAAGTTGATATACTCTGCCATAGAGCAAGAATGTCTCACTATTAAGTAGAGCCTAACCTCTCTACAATATTACTTATTAGGATGAAGGTTTGCCCTAATTACTAGCCTTACACCCTTACCATCATTATACAACAAGGAGATGTCATCTCCAATTTATGTAAGGGACTCTGACTTCAGACATTTCATTTTACAATCCAGCAGAGGCATGACAATAGCCATGTGAATGCAAACGAGTTATACTAGTAACATAGGTTTATAAGTTCATAGGTGTGTACTAGGCAAATGGCCCTGGAGCCTTTACAAACTTAGCCAATAGGAGTACCCTGGCATCGTTTCATCCGACATTAGTTCCCAGTGCCTTTTGTCGAGTACAGCCACTGGAATGATCCTTGGGGTGAATTTTCTATATCCCATCCACTCATCAAGGTTTCTCTTGAAGAGGGCCAGTGAGGTTCTCTGTTTGACATGTATGGGAAGTCTATTCCATAGCAAGGGCAGTCTCTGGGTTATGAAACTGTCCCTCCAGCATGTTCTGTTGATTGTGGGAATGAGGTTGAGGTCACTGGATCGTGTGGTGTGGAGGAACTGGGATTTCTTTAGATGTAGCATTTCTAACAGAGCTGGATCAGACATGGCTTTCTAAGTCAAGCAGAGATTGCCTCTAAGTAGGCGATATGAGACAGAGAATAGCAGGAGTTTTTTTAGACTGTCCATATAGGACAAGTGTTTAAGGCCTAGGATTCTCTGTGAGGTACTTTTGTGGTATCTCCAGTTGTTACTGGTGTCTAGTGAGGTACATGCCAAATGGGGCATTGTACTCAATGATTGGCCTAATGAAGGAATAGTAGAGGGAGACAATGACCTCTTTCTTCCTGGATGCAAAACCCTTAGTAATGAGATGTCCCACATAAAAGGACTTTCAGTAGAGAAGAGGTGCTTCTGTACTGTAAGGAGGGATGATTGCAGCATAATTACTAATTACTAGCTCAGAATAGAACACAGCTTCAAAAGTTTCCAAGTTAACAAAACAGAACCTGGCTGACATAAAAGTATTGCTGCTTAATGCTAGAAGCCTCAGTAAAAAACTTCACTCCTTTCAGGCACTGCATACCCTGGAATGCATTGGTATATGCATTGTCACAGGGACTTGGTTCAGAACTATGGAGATCACCCCATCACTGCAGTTTTTCAGAACCTACTACACGTTCAGACTCACTGTACTGGAAGAAGGCCCAAAAGGCAGCAGTGTCTATATGCTTAAAACAGAATTTCACTTCCAGGCTTGTTAGACATTATAATGGCCTGTAACTCCTTCAAATCTAGCTTAGAAATAACAAAATCCCTTATCACTTCATAGCTAATGACTGTCTCCCCTCTTTCCCTCCCTTGGCCCATGCTTCCTTCCTGACTAGTATGGAGTCCCAAAGAATTAAGCCAAAAAACATTCTCAAAGGGGATTTCAACTACCCATCCATTAACTACGAGACTTGCACATCCCCTAGCACATATGCCTAGAGAGTTCGAAACTTCATAAATACAGACTCTCTGGACCAATCAGTCTGTACAGTAACTAGGGGAGACACAGTCCTGGACCTGGTCCTTACAAATATAGAATAGCTCTGTTTCTACCACTTGTAACTTTCTCTCTAGTCAAACTACATCTTAAAATAGTCACATTCACCATAAGAATGAAGCTGAAAGTGTATTCAAATACCTCAGTATTTGGAGATTATCTGAAGACTAATCTAGTAAAACTGAGTGATGGCTTGGCTAAATTCAACATGGTCCTCCAATCTGATGACCCCACTACATATGTGGAATCATTTACTGCCATATTCTATACACATGTGATTAGGTGCAGAAATATAGCTTCACATACAAAGTCCGCCTTCAAAGTAAACACAATGCTAAATTTAAAAATAAACCCCTGTGATTACAGAACTTGAAAAAGTGATTTGTTGAGGTCACGTATGTGGCTTAGAGTACTGTAGCAGCCAATGCATCTTAAATAACTTCAGCAGTACAAATCCAGTAAGTTACACATGTGATGATATGGATAAAATTAAGCACTAGTCATTCTTTTGAATTATTTCACATTAAGTAATTAGTGCTGAGCAGTATATGTTTGTTGCTGTGCTGTTCATAACTGCACTATCCTGTGGTTAAGTAGGAAGATTTGTATTTTTATGTAGATATTTTAAGGAATTATTTTTAAAGCTTTTAAATTCTGCATGCTTTTTGAATTGCTGTGGCACTGAGTTCCAGGTGCTTTCTTGGACAACATTTTTTTACCTTAAAACTTCACAAATGGAGGAGTAAGTAGAGGATGAACCCTCTGTTTAGAAGTTTAATGGATATCATGTGTGTCTGCTAGACTTTGTGCACTGCAGGTGGACAATATCTGCAGTGTAAGAGACTGAAGGTCAGAAAATTTAGTGGTAGAGTTGACCTTGCTGTTATGGGGCCAGTAATATGATAAGTATGTTTTGTTCTTGCAGAGGTTGGGAACTACAGCTCTGTATATACAATTGTTGGTTGACAGGGGATGCCTACAGAATATCAAGTAAGTCTTAATGGTCATATTTCTTTCTATTCTTGAATAATAGACTTCCTGCTAGTTTGTCAGCATGGTATCTGGCACACTGAATCTCACATGTGCGAGCATTCACACACAGCAGGGAATCTATTAGTGAGACTCTGGCTACATATGAAGCCTTTATCTTAAATAACACTATTTCAGTTTTAAGCAGAATGTTATTAAGCCATTCCTGAGATACTTTATGTCTCTCCATTTAAAATGTTTTTTCATGCTTTAAGAAGAAGACATTTGAGAAGTCAAATTTTGTTTATTAACTTCTCAGTATTAACAAACTATACCTTGTCTAAATCAGCAATAGCAGGAAACTTGTAAGGAGATATATATTTTTTAAATACAGTCACACATTTCTATGCAAATACTAGCAATGAATGATAAAACACATATTTTGAATGATTTATTTGTCTACCAAGTAAGTTGGTTAATTCGTTGACCCTTTTCTACAGGCTTGTCCTTCAGGATTAGGAATAATACACTTTATAAATATATACAATTTAAATGGCACATCATAAGCAAATACTGTAAGACAATGAAATTAATGTGGCTAAATTATGCATTTACTTGTACAATCAGAAATCAAGTGCGCCTGACTCATCCATAATTCTAAGCGCTATTTTTTGACAAATTAATGCAAGCAGCATTTACAGATAGAAGAAAAAAGTTAAAAGAGATGCAAACAATTTGAAAGAGATCAGTATTACCTCTGTGATAAAAATATTTATTAATGAATAATAAGTGACATTTAAGTTTGACATTAAGAAGTTTTCAGGTAGACGGTTTAGTGCTATAAACACAAACCGCAAATTCAATGGCATATGAGAAGTCAGTGATGGCAGCCAGTTTTCTTTTGCTGCACAGATATGATACTTTGATATATGGAAATACATTAGGTTAGTTTCCATCAATACCCTGTGGAACCATCATACGTGATGCTTGAGGAAACGAACCTACTGCACTTGTACAAAGGGAGTCCAAGCTCCACAGGCAAATCATGTTAAGAAACATAGTTGTATGAATTTCTGACAAGCATAAAAAGGTGTGTTGTTCATGGAATGTTTTGTACTACCTAAAGTTTGATATGATTTATATATTTAAATTCTGAACTTTAAGATATACTGCAGACCTATACTTATGCAAATAACATTCACATATACTTTGAGATCTATCTTCTCTATCCCAAGTCATAAATACTTTCTTATGGTGAAAGTGAATTATATTGTCATAGTGCATAGAGTACTATTCATAAAAATTTGAATTGAATCGTACTGATTTATCAGAAGAGCTTTCCTAAGTAATAAGTAGCACATTTTAATCATCATAGGAGCTTCCTAGTTGAAGTTGTTAGTGAGCTGTTAGTTTGTATTCCACATTTTGCCCACTGGTTCCACATTATTACCTAAGGAGTCTTCCATACTTTGGAGATGGAAAATTACCAGTGATGTCTGTACAACCATGGGCATGCAAATGAACTTTGAATGTATGACTTTTTTCACAACCAATTACATTTTTTTTTATGTAAATTTTTTCCCAAGTTCAGTCTTGCTGTCATAATCTGACTAGGATAACATCAACACTATAAAAAACTCGTAACCAACTGTTTTATTGTAAATGAAAATAAATGCATTCAGAAGGATAATAACAGGTAACACATAAACTATGCATAATTGCTCCATGCCTTGTGAGCACAAAAACATGTTTGAAGAATTAATAATTGTGGAAACATATTAATGAACTCTAATACTCCAAACGTGATTTCTCATTCACTAATGCTATAGATCAGGTAAAATAATGTAGCCAATAGAAAAGATATTCCAGGTGGTCTAGTTTCTTTTTAATTGAGGGGTTGTCCAGTGAGGTGTCTACATCTCTAATCTCCTTAATACAGAAAGATAAGTCAGGTATTGAGGGGGTGTCCTTCTTTTCCAAGATTCTGTAATTACTTTCTTCATAATAATCTATAATAATTGGAATAGTCCATCATACTGAGGAGAGATATGTGCTTGGGGCAGGTACCCATTAACCCATTACAGCTGAGTGACACCTTCTGTCGCTTGTACAGTTAATCCTACTGATATCTCTAGGCATCAAATATTGCTTGTTCATATTTGCATTAATAATTCCAAAACCATGCTAGTTAGAAAGTATTAAAATATTTCATCTTAAAGCTTACACAATAGCAAACACAAATGCATGGCTATTTGACTTGTATATAGTGCATGTAACAATATATGAATTGTTGTTTGTATCATATTTATTTATTTATATTGTCAGAAATTTCATGTTTTTCTAAATATCTCAACAACCAAGTTACGTAGACAGAACTGCTTCACGCCATATAAAAACACTAAGTTGGACGAACACACTTCTGATGACAGTATATGTGTAACGTTAGTGGTTTCTGAGGTATTTTAAGCTTTTTACCAAATATTACAAACTTACTAGTTACTTAGTTTACTGTGACTTATAAAATCCTGTTTAAAATATAGAAGCTAAAGAATACCGCTATAAAAACAGTTTGACTGAAGCGTATGAAATTTAATGGCTGTGGTTCCAGAGATATGAACATTTGTTTGAAATGGGAAGACATCATTTCATTCTATCAAATTTATTTAATTTTATTCTATCAAATAGCTTAGACTCTGCTAATTGAGAGTTACAGTGCAAACTTCAAGATCTCAGTTGGAGGGAATGAATTAAGGAATAAAGACAGAGTTGTGACAATCAAGCATGGGCTATAAGGTATCACATATCTCATGTAGTTCCTTTTTCAGTTCTGGGCATTCCCAAAATATATGCATCCATGTACCCACACTATTCATCTCACATCTCCAACATAAGGAAGAAACAGTTGGGAAAATAGTCTCTAATTTACATGGAGTGTACAAATATTTGACTAAGGAGATTCAGTTAAAGAACTTATATTTGTGAATCCATGCTGCATATCTACGTATCTGAAATAGTGTACTCCAAAGTTCATCTGAACTAGTCAAGAGTACATCAGTTTGCCAACACACCTTATATTTATGAATCAGGTGGGTTCTTGAGTTAGGAACAGTGGCATATACTTCTGATATAACACCTCTCATACTGAATACACCTCTCCACACATTCATCCAGAGTGCAACCCATCTAGGCTAGTCAGTCCTTACAGTGGAGTCCAGCTTTGTTCTATCATCAAATTCCTTAAAATGAAATATGTTCTTTGAGTAAGGCCACAACAAAATATCTCCTTCAAAGAGATGTTCCCAAAACTGTGGATCAGGGAATCTTCTCATAGGAGACTCACATCCCATACTAAAGAGATCCCAGGCAGTGGACTGACAAATTGAACAAACTGAATCAAGCCAGGATAGTGTGCTAGTGAGACTGTAACTCAGCTTGTATAAATCATATAATATGGTGATCATTTGTATTCCTGTATGGGATCTTAATGTGAGAAGAGTATTATATAAGTTCCCTAGGGTACGTGTTTTTGTCTGCAGGCTGGCATTATCTATCTATCTATCTATCTATCTATCTATCTATCTATCTATCTATCTATCTATCTATCTATCTTTCAATCTATCTTTCAATCTATCTGTCTATCTATCTATCTATCTATCTATCTATCTATCTATCTATCTATCTATCTATCTATCTTTCAATCTATCTTTCAATCTATCTATCTATCTATCTATCTATCTATCTATCTATCTATCTATCTATCTATCTATTTTTGGGCCAAGGAGTAAGGTCTAAGGAGTTTCTTAAGTGAGTTAACATTGTAATATTCAGACAGATCATGGCCTTGGGTTTACAAAGAAATGGATATTTACCTAATATTTAAAAAGAGATCTCATAATTGTTAACAGTTTGCATTTTTGATTATTTATTTACCCACAGATGCTGCTCAAACTAGAACATTCACTAATTATTCCAACTGATTCCATCTAAGGATTTGGGAGACAGAGCAACAAACAGTCAGTATGATAGCGGATGACTGACAGGTATAAGTAAGATACAAAACCTCACTGGCAAATAGACAATTTGAGAGAAAGAGAGAAAGCACAAATTTACTCTGTCAAAGGGTGTTTCACCATCAATACTAGCTAAAAGAATGGACTTACCAGATTTAGATGCATTCCCAATAATAATCTACTCAAAAATTAATGCTTGAAACATGCTACAACAAAATTGCTAAGTTTTCATTAAACTAGCTAAACAGAACCCACCACTGCAAATCTCTAAAACAGCTCAACTGGTTTGAATGATCTCAGTACCTCACATAGTCTATGATACTCACAGCATATAACCTCATACAAAAGCCAGAAAACTGCCCATCTCTCAATAAAACCATTGTATACTACTGCCCACCTTGAAACCTTTGCACAAGTAATAAAAACCTACTAACTCTTTCTAAAACAAACAACAACACAGGTGACTCCTTATATGTATCCAACCTATGGAAGGATCTACCACTTTCCCTCAGACAACTAGACAAGCTAGCATTCTTCAAATCTAATTTGAAACAAATCCTTAGAGAGACTTGTCTCTGCTCATACCTACCTACAGCGTAACTCTGCTAGCACATAGCAAAATACTCTTAGGAGTCCGAATGGAGGGACGATAAATCAACAAGCAAAAGGAGAGGAGTACTGCCAGAACTGATTTCATCATCAAGTCTTGGTGACTGCCTTCAAGAGGTGCACCCTGTTTTGAACAAAATCTCACCAAGATGACATTAATGTATAGACTGTATTTTATATAGCATATATCATGGACAGAAGTAGGTTAAAAAATAAAGATAGCTTGGTGTACACGACCCATGATAAAAAAGTGCACAATCCTGGTAGGTGCACTGATGCAAAGTCAGTGTAGAATCCTCAGGATACAGTAATATTCCTACAATGGGGCTAGACCAGGCAGAGGAGGAGGATCGACCCTCTGTTGTAGAAGGAAATATTAGTTCAGAAAATCTGCTGACAGGCCAAAAAAGAGGGATAAAAATGATAGAGTAGACTACTGAGGACAGGAAAGAAATGATGTATTATTTCTATTACTCAAGAAGCCCAGAACTTACAGACAGAAGGTATACAAAAAGATTAAGAGAGAAATTAGAGGAACAAAAAATACTTGCACAAGAAAAACTGTCAAGACGCTTCAAATAAAAATGTGTGTTCATTAATACAACAGATTATGAAAAACATTATATAGACAAAGAAACCTTGGGGCATTTGGAAAAAGAAGCGAATGAGGACGTGCAAAAATATAAAGAACAAAATCTAGAATTTTTTGAAAGGTGTAAAAAAGAAATACGGACATAGGAAAGAAACAGAAATCTGATATGGGACAATATTTACACAAAGGAGAAAGCCAAATTAATCAACACAAAAAAACAGCCTCAAAGATATTCAAACAGAAATACATGCAAAGGCATCCTGATATGGAAAATTTCACAATACAAAAAATAAGATTACAAAGAGGGAATGTAAGCAGAAGATTAGCAAAGTAGAAGTTAGAAAAATAAAAGTTGAAGTTATGGAATTCCTGTGAAGTGAAGGATTCAGTGTAGAAAGTCTAACACAGATTATATAATAGAAAGATGGAACAATGAATCCCCCGAGTAAGGAGAAATGTGAGGAGCAGGAGACAGCTGAAGAAGAAATATGGACATGGGGAAAGAAAAATAGGTTTAATATAGTACAATATTTATGCAAAAGGAGGAAGCAAAACTAATCAATACAAAAAGAACAGCACCAAAGATATTTGAAGAGAAACACAGGCAAAGGCATCTGGATGTTGAAAATCTTACAATACAAAAACTAAGAAAACAAAGATGAAAAGTAGAAAAGAGGAATAGTAATGGGGAAGTTAAAGAAATGGAAACTGATGCTATGGATTACCTGCAAAATGAAGGATTTAGTGTAGAAAATCTAACTATAATAACATCACAGCAGGGTAGAGCAATGGATGTCACAACTTAGGAGACACCAGTGGAGTGGGAAACATCTGATCAGTTGCCATATGAAGATACTTTGGAGGCTTCCATAGGAAATGAGTACAAAAGTTCAGCTGGAAGTGCACAGCAAGTGAAGAAACAAGAAAGCATGGCAACTCTGATGCAGTCTGAGATGTGGAGTGATAGGCCAGTGAGTTCCCATATAAAAGAGCAACAGACAACACAGAATGAATCTGAAGAGAATGTGGCCCAGGAAGATGCTCTGGAACTTTCTATAGAATGCCCGCAAGAAATGAAGAACAAAGAATATGCCCTCACTTTAGAAGAAAATGATCTACAAGAAGAGTTGCTTGATTTAATAGAGATAGACAGACATAATGGGATCAATGAAAGAGATAAACTACAGAAAGCAAATAAAACCCCAAAGGTTAGAAGTTTGATAAAACAAATGAACACAGTAATTAAGACTGTCCATAGAAGTTCATGTGATTTAACAGAAGTAAACAGAATATATTACTGTGCAGCTAAATTAATAACAGATAAAGTCTTACCACAAAAACACAGGGCAGTAAGGGAAAGTAAGAGGAGAAATCAAATGTCATCATGGAAGTATTGAATACAGAAATCTATAAAGCAATTAAGACAAAAATACTCAAAAATAGATGTGATAAAAGCGATGTGCGGTATCACAACAGATCAGGATCTCAAATAAAGTGAAAATATCAGCACAGGCAAAACAACTTAGAAGATATGCAGATAAATATAAAGGACAAGTACAACATAAGCAATTTATTGATGAGACAAAAAAGTTTTATAGACAATTGGGAAAGAAGGCAAAATGAATTGAAACACCACCAAAAAAATAGATGCATTTTGGAGAAATCTTTATGAAGATCAAGTGGAACATAACAAAGATGCTAAATGAATAGAAGTAAAAGAAAGAATAAGTTGTTCAAATGTTCAGGGTAGGTAATGGGATAAAGTAATGGCCACAGAGATTGAAACAAAGTTAGGAAAAGCTCCTAAATGGAAAGCCGCAGCCAGATGGACTACCTAACTTCTGGCTAAAAGTATTAATATTGTTACATGAAGATTAAGCCGTAAGTAAGAACTGTTTATATGTGCACCCCAAACAGACACCAACCTGCTTAATTACAGGAAAACAATACTAATACTTAAGAGTAAATCTGCAAGCTATTCTAAAAACTTTAGACCAATAACGTGCCTTCTGACAATGTATAAAACAATTGATGCTGAAAGAGTTTATAGCCATTTAGAAGAAAACTCAGTCACGGCAACAGAACAAAAGAAAGTCTTATGGAAAACGGATCATTTGTTATCAAACAAAGTCATGAAGGAGAATCACAAAAAGGGGACGAATCTAAGTATTGCATGGATAGACTACAAAAAGGCATTTGATAGTAACCCCCATTCATGGATAAAAGATTGCTTAGAAATGTATAAGATACACCCTATATACATTGATTACATTACAACTATGAAAAAATGGTAAACCACTTTGCAGTTAAGCCATGATAAAGGACAAATTATTATTCCAAGGGACAGAAGTTCAAAGGGAGACATTCCGTGGTGACTCTGTCACCGCTGCTCTTTTGTCTTGCCCTTAACCCATTAATCTATTTACTTAAGAGATTAGGTCATGGCTAAAATTTGTCTCCCAGAAAACAACAAAGTGTAAGGACTTCTCATTTTCTTTTTATGGATGATTTAAAACTGCATAGTTCATCAAAAGAGGAACTGAAAGCACAACTGCAAGTGGTCAAAACTTTTTCAGACAATATAAGGATGTCATTTGGTCTTGATAAATGTGTAAAAGCAAACTTTAAAGCAGGAAAGCTGCAGCACCAAGAAAACATCAGCCTGGGACAGGAATGTGATATAAAAAAACTCGGTACTTTTCCGTTAAACCCCTACCACGCGGTTTCCATCTCAGATCGCCATGTCTTGCCTAATTCCTCAGTGAACTGTGCAGATCCTTCAGACCCGTGGAGTGAATTCGCTCAGCCGTGCATTGGCAAGTACCGAAATATTAATGGCATCTACTTTGCATCCAGCCAAAAATTATTCGTAAGGGCAAGTTCCCATTCAGGCTAAACAGTCTTGGGCATGAAAGGCTGACTAGTGTGGGGAAGAATGAGAGAAGAAAAGTTGTGGATCTAGTGAAAAATAACTGGATTACAAAGTGATCACAAAGTATACTGCAAAGGGAAGGCTGAGAAACAATACAAAGCAAAAAAAAAACAGCGTGGAAAGTATCAGTATGTGCATGTGGGTCCCCAAAACAACTGAAATCAGTGCAACAAGCCTGATCAAACCGCAAAGAATGACAGCAGTATAAACAGTACCATGTTAATAAAAACAGGTAAAATTATTAAACGACAGCTAAGAAGAACCCAAAGACATAATCAACTCCACTTTAAAATAACTGCTGGAGTAAATGGAAGGTATAATTCAACCTGTATATTAACTACAACTAGCAGCTCTGAGGACGTGAGATGGTTGTAATTTTAACAAAGATCTGATAGACAAAGGCTTGGTTTTCAAGGAAATGTAGTCAAAACTCTTGAAAGGGGCAAAGGTAAGGAATATAAGCACAAACACAGGAAACTTTAACAGGTATGCGACCGAATAAGGACATCAGTGTGGAACTATAAAAAACAAACCGTTTTCCTCTAGTTACAAAGGCAAGTAACTGAAATAACAGGAAAACACTGCACCGCAAGTGGTAGGGGTTTAACGGAAAAGTACCAAAAACTCTAGCAAGAATGAATATATAAATATTTGTGAACTGACGAAGGATCAACAATAAAACATGATCAAATGCAAATAAAACTGAGTAAGGAATATTTTAGGAGACTAAAATTAATACTGAAAACAGCATTGACATATAGGAAAAAAGTCCAAGCTATAAATCAAGTTACTCTGCCTGTCGTAACTTACAGTTTTGGATTGACTGACTGGCCCCAAAAGGTGTTGCATCGGTTGGACAGGAAAACAAGGATGCTTCATGCTCATCAAATGATTTATAAAATGCAATGCATACCAATACGATATATTCCCTGTTCTGAAGGAGGTATGGGCCTCCTCAAAATTGATTACATGTATAGATCTGCAAGCAAAGAACTGCATACATATCTGCTGACCTCACAAGACCTAACGTAGTGAAAGTTTTAAAGCATGAGGAGAATAAGTCTAAGATGACTTCCCTGCTTAGTTTAGCAGAAGCATATTGGTGTCAAGTGGGAACTGAAATTAAACCAGAAGTATAAAAATCGGGTAGCAACTGAATATGCCAAAAAAAAAAAAAAAAAGAAAATATACAGTGAAGGATCAGATGAGAAGGCAAGAAATGTGAAAATGCATAAATATAGTCATAAGTACAGAAAACTCTTGGAACAACCTCATGTTGATCAGGATGAAACACACAAATGGTTAAGGAGAGATGGATTTAAACTAAAAGAAGAAAGGTTAATATCGGCAGCTCAAGATAGTGGACTACATGCATGTTGGTTTACAAAGTCCATTGAATATGTGGGAGAAACAGACAACTGTAGGATTTGTAAAAGAGAACTGGAAACAGTTGCACATCTTGTTGCTGGTTGGGATATACTAATGGCAGAAGGACTGTATTCTGAAAGACATAATAATGTGGCAAGACTTTTGTACTGGGGATTGTGTAAACATTATAATATTGAAGTAAGTGAAAAGCACTGGAAACATAAGCCACAAAGCATTATAGAAAGTGATGAAGTTTATATCACATGGCATCGCACATTGCCAACAGTTAAAAAAACAGACACGAGTAAACCAGATATAGTAGTTCATGAAAAGAAGACAAAAGTATCATTGATCATTACAATTGCTATAACCAGTGACTACAGCATCTTATGTACAGAAAAACACAAAGCAATAAAATACCAGGATTTGCAGGCAGAAAAGAATGCAATGTGGAAGAAGCATCCTCAGTCCCAATAGTAGTAGGAGCAACGGGGCTCATAAAAAAGAAGTTACATTCGTACTTAGATATGGTACCTATACATGTAACTCCATATGAATTGTAGAAGTCATTACTGGGCACATTGTGGGTGCTGCAAAGAGTACTTCTGGCTAACATCAATGATTTTATTTTATTTATTTATTTATTTATATTTGTTGACCGGGAGTGTCCGACTGGACATAGGCCCATTTTCAGTGGAGGCCCGGGGAGAAAAGCTCCACAGTTAAAACAAACAGACAGTAGTTACATTGGATTACATAGCGATTAACAATTTACATAGCAATTACTTACAACATATTTACAGATGAAGAACATAGTACATCAGTAGACAACTAGAATCTATCTGTGAAGTACATAACAGACATTAACAAATGTTACAATAAGAAGTTTCTGCTGTATAATAAGTACTAGGCTTATGAGCATCTGAGCTTGCTATAATCAAGGTAGTTAGTGGAGTGGAAAGAAAGGTAGTGGTTGGATGGGGTGGGTGATATTAGAGTGGGAGTTGCAAGGGCATAGCCAGCATGTTTTTAGGTGGCTTTTAGTAAAGTTTTGAAGTGGGTGCATGATGGTATGGAGGTAATTGTGGGTGGGAGGGAGTTCCATAATTTGGCTATGGCGCAAGAGAATAGTGCTTCACCAGCAGAGTTACTGGCTTTAGTGATCTGCAAGTGATTTTTGTTGCTGGATCTTAGTGGTCTGGTGTTGCGATAGGGTTGGAGTAGATTCTGGAGGGATGGGACATTTAGTGGATGGTTTACTAGTTTGTGGGCGAGTGAGAGTTGATACCATTGAAGGAGGCGAGGGAGTTCAAGCCAGCCCAGTTCAACAAGTGAGAGACAATGGTGACTACGGTAGGATGCCCCTGTGGCGAATTTGGCGATTTTGTTGTAGCAGGTCTCCAGCTTGTTTAGATCGCATTGCCTTAGGTTGGTATATATTGGAGAGGCATAAAGTAGGGTGGAGATAAGGTGGGAATTTGCTAGTGAAATCTTTGCTGCTTTGGTGAGAAGTTGCTTATTTCTGTATAACGCTCCTAGTTTTTTGTGGACTTTTTTATGGTCATGGATATGTGAGTGTCAAATTTTAGTTTATTGTCTATTTCCACTCCTAGCAATTTGTTGTGCTCAGTTGGGTATATAGTGGTGTTGTCTTTTGCTGTGATGTTAAAGTGAGAGTTGTTTTGAGTATGTTTGGTGGGTTGGAAGATGAGTAGTTTAGTTTTGTTTGGGTTGAGTATTAATTGGGCATCGGATAACCAAGTTTCAACAGAGGAAAAGGCTTCCTGTGTGACTTTTTGCAGTTTGGGTAGGGACTGGGCTGAGCAGATGATGATGATTGTATGAGTGTGCCATGTTTGGTGGCAGAGGCTAGATTATTGGTGAAAACAGAGAAGAGTAGGGGTCCATGGATGGATCCTTGGGGAACCCCTATGGAGACAGGTAGTTGGGGAGATATGTCATTCTGCCATACAATGGATTGTTGGCGGTCAGACAGGTAACTCTGAAACCAGTTGGTGACTGATTGTGAGAAGGATAGTTTATTGAGGACAGAGATAAGTTGTTTGTGTGGGACCATGTCAAATGCTTTAGATAGGTCTAGGAAAGTAGCAGAGGAGAGATAGCCATTGTTTTTATGCTGAAGGATAGTGTTAGTAAAGGAGAGTAAGGCAGTATTGATGCTATGGTTTTGTCGGAAACCATGTTGAGTATTGGAAAGGAGGTTGTTAGTAAGGAGGTAGTCTGAGACCTGAGAATGTATGCATCTCTCTAGTATTTTGGAGAGTGGAGAGAGAATAGCTATGGGGTGGTAATTAGTTAGTTCTGTGGAGGGTCCGCCTTTATGGAGGGGAATTATATGTGATACTTTCCACAGTGTGGGAACGTAACCTTCTGACAGAGATTGGTTAATCAAGATGGATACTGGGTAGGCCAGAGCATCAGCTGCGATTTGTAGGTATTCACTTGGGAGGTTGTCTGCTGCTAATTTGGTGGGTTTAAGTTTAGTTAAGAGTTTTTTTATGTTGGTGGTAGGTACAGGAGAAAAAGAGAAGGCAGTGGGGAGATTACTAGTTGAAGGTGTGGGTTGGAGGGGAGGGTTGTGTTGTTTAGCTAGTGATAGTATGGTTTGCGTGAAGTGTGTGTTGAATGAGGTAGCAATATTTTCTGAGGAGTGAGCAATGTTAGGAGGAGGGGTACTGACTTTACCTGGGTGGAGGATGGAGTTTATGGAGGACCAGAATTGTTTGGGGCTGAGTTGGGAGGAGTCTAGGGCAGACTTCTAGTATTGGAATTTGTCCTGTTTTATTAGCTTTTTTACTCTATTGTGTAGTTCTAGGAATTTCTGTCTAGTTGAGGGGGTTTTGGTTTTGTGCCAGTGCTCCCAGGCTTTATCCCTGTTTTTCATTTCTTACTTAGTGGTTTTCTGTAGCCATGGGGAGGGTTGTGCTTTGATTCTGGAAAGTCTTATGGGGGCATGGTAATTAAGGATGCTCAGGAAGGTAGAATTAAAAAATTCAACTGCGTCATCAAGAGTGAGGTACTTTAGAGGATGCCAGTTACATTCTTTCAGGGATGAGATGAATGTGAGTGGGTTAAAGTTTAGTTTTTTTGTATTTGATGGTAGATGACAGGTTTAACTTGGTATAGGTATTTTTTGAGTAGGAATGTTGGGGAGTGATCACTGAGGCTATCTGATAAGCAGCCTGTTATATATGACTGGGGGCTCTTACTGACTAGTATCCAATTCAGGGTATTGTGCTTGCTGGAGTTTTTATTTATCCTGGTTGGCGACTAGACTAGTTGGGTGAAGCCATGAAGGTTTACATGATGGGTTGGATGGTTGCCAGAACAGGATTGCCAGTCAATATTGAAATCACCTAAAATTATAGTTTCTTGGGGGAGATGGTGGGTAGACCAGATGAGGAGGTTTTCTAGTGGAGGGATGTTTTGGCCAGGTGGGAAATAGCATTCAATTATGTTGATGGTTTTGTTTTGGTTTATTTTGAGGTTGGTATATATTATTTCTTCATTGCCTATTTGTGGAGCTGATGATTTTAAGATCTGGATGTTTAGATGCTGTTTAAATATTATAGCTACACCGCCTCCTTTCTTGTTTAGCTGGTCTACTCTTAGTATGCCGTAACCGGTAGGGAGTATTTGCTCACTGGTAATGTGAGGTTTTAGCCAGGTTTCTGTCAGGATAACTATATCTGGGGAGTACAAGTCTATGGTGGCATGGAGTTCATGGACTTTGTTGGATATACTTCTAATATTTAGGCTTAGTAGAAGGAAGTCACTTGGCTTTCTATTGGCTGTAATATGGGAGAAGTTGTGGTTTCTAGTCTGATTATGAGGATTGTGGTTGGAGATGGTAGGGCCAGGGTTGAGGTGGATGTCTCCACTTAGGGCTAGTTTTGATATGCATGAGGTTATTAGTTTTATCAGTTTTTGAATGTGTTTGTTTATAAGGGAAACTTTATGATTGTGCTCTGTGGGTAATAGGTATGGTGGGAGGGTTACTATGTTAAGTTGTAGGGATGCTTTATGTTTGAGTAATATAGTTGGTAGAATATGAGGGGGGTGCATAGGGATGGTTCTTGAGTTGGTGGGAGGGGAGCTGAGTGAGGGTGAGACATGAGTGGTGGTGTGAGTAGTAGTACAGTGGTAGTGGTTGAGTGGGGGAATGATGGAGCTTTGGTAGGATGTAATATATGCAAGCAGAGTGCATGCAGTGAGCATAGGAAAGGTATGCTTGTACATGTTAGTTGAGGAGGTGTGATAGTAATGGGAAGATGGAGGATTTAGTGTTGGGTTAGCGCTGTGGTTGGTTTTTGGAAAGATGGGAGGGGTTTGTTAGTGTAATAAAGGTGGGACCACTGGGGGCGGGAGGAAATAGGGGGCAGGGTGGGGAGCGAAGCTGATTGAAACAATACTAATTTTGTGAACTTTAATCATACTTTTACTTAGGAATGGGGTCCATTCCCGTCATTGTATTAGAAACCCAAAAGACTTGGCGAAATTAAAACGGGATTTAATCTATTACTTTCCCCTCTCCAGCATCATCCCTAAGCAGATGCAATGTACTTAGCTCATCAAATGAAATGCAGTGCACTTGAATTCATCCTTTAAATGCAAATTCAAATATTTGTTATCCACTGATTTACTTGTCTTACCTCTACTACTGTTCTATAAGAAAACAGAATATTTTACTAACAGTGTTATATTGTACTGGCTATATCTCATGTACTACTGTTTAATATTGTGCACAACTTCCTTCTCTCTTTGTTAACTTCATCAACTCTATGAGATGTTTCCCTTCTACACTATGTTAAGACAGCAATGTAATATTAGTCTTTGTAATAGATGTTTTTCTGTGGAGCTTTTCTTCTTGGGCCTCCTCTCAAAATGGGCTTTTTTTCCCAGTCAGACTCTCCTGGGCAACAAAAGCAATAAGTAAGTAAATGTAAGGGATGTTTTTATTAGGCTATCAAAGTTAGATTACCCAGGGATACATGTGGTTTGATTCAGGTGGACTACTTCAGGAAGTAGTTTAGTAAGCACATTAGGCTTACTAAGCAAGAGGTTCTCTGGTTTGATTCTCGGCTGGGGTGCCTTCTGTGCATTATCTGCATGTCCTCCCTGCATTCGTGTGGGTTTCCTCTGGGTGCTCCGGTTTCCTCCCACTTTACAAAAACATGCACCTGGTGCGTTTCTCCCTGGGCCTCTGCTGAAAATTGGCTTAGTTCCAAGTCAGACTTTCCCAGTCAACAAATGTTAAATAAATGCTAAATAAATAAATATTAGCCAATAAGGAACAAATGTTGTATAATCATGATTCATGACTAAGATAATGCAATAAGGACTTATCAACACTGGACCTTTTTCCAGTTTTGGAATCACTGCATCTATAAGCTCTCTACAGGAGGGGGTATGACCCTAGAAATGAGTATGTCATTGACTTTGTTCTTAAGAAAATGGCATAAAGTCCACTCCCAATTAAATATACTTCCAAAAGGAGGATGTATGAGCCAGCAATTTTAACCTTTTTTACTCTTAGCAAGGGAATAAGTTCTTTCTTCATCTGTAAAGGGAAAATAAATTGCCTCAGGCCATGTAAGATTTAACCTAGGTAGATCCTCTGATATATTAACTAATGAGGTGCATTAACCAGGGTCTACAGAAAGTAATTGGGAATGATATGTTTCAAATCTCTCCATGATCATTTCAGGAGAAATGACCAAATAAGCACTGTCTGGGGTATGCATTTAGCATTAGGACAGGCTGCCACATACCCATGGTCAGTAATTCTTGTAGCAGTTTAGTTGCTTATTTTTTGTTTGCAACATTTAGGTATTTTAGATACAGAAATAACTATTTTATGCAACTATTACATAAAATATGGGACATAATTATGTCCTACAATCTCAGGATATTTGCCATTTTACTGTCCCTCTCAAAGTGGGACAGGTGGTAACCCTATTTAGCATACACGTCTGCCTACCTATTGATGCTGTATCTTTAAGGTCAAGAACGTTGAAAGTGAAGGAGAGAATTCTAGGATATGAATATGAAAATACACTTTGCAAAGTCCACTTTATATTGCAAAAATGTATTCATTGCCTATCTAGCTGATTCAGTCTTTTGCTCTGACTCCCTCCATCCTTGAAGCAAGTCCAAATGGCCCTGTTGAAATTTCAGTGAATATTACTAAGTAGCCATTGAGCTCTGACCCTTCCCATTTTCTCTCTAGTTCTCAAAAATGCAGTAATATCTTGTTTACTGTGGTTCCAGTTTTTAACTAGGAGTCATAGACAAAATAATTCCCTAATATCCTTAATGCAACTATATTCCTTTAACAAGCAAAGGTTACATCTCCAGGCACAAGTTATGGAATATGTATGAGGAATGAGAGAGCATATAAGAGGAGACTAGTCATGCAATGATTCAGATAAGGTTACCATAATGTTAAACATATGGGCCTGTTCTTTACACACAATATATTTAGCTGTTCTACAATACAACTCATATCTGGATGAACCACAGATATATCCTGGGTGAGAGCAACCCAGTCATCACATTTGTGGCTTTCTTATGAACTGTTTGATGTGGCGATGACACAGACACCTTTCACAAATAACTAATAACGATACCTTACACTGGGACACAGAAGAGGGACTCTTCAATTCCCCCATATATGAATGGTAGCAATTAATGAGGGGAATGAATGGATCCAATGGTGAATCCTGCCACCTGAGACTTTTGGAAGAAAGGCCACAGAAATAAAGAAAGTAACACCACATTACTCCAAAACTGTTGTTGAAAATGTGCACATTGGTAAAAAGAGGATCCATGACTTGATGACTTAACTTATCACATACCAGCATGCATAGATAAAGTCATATTTTTTGTATGAGGTTCATTAATACGCAATTTAGTGAAAAAACTACATTTTTATAATACAAGCATGCTATAAACTGGATGTGTTTAGTTTACAATTTCAGTTAACCATTATTTCATATTTAGTCATCTTTTATACTAAAATGTAAAACATATTTAAGAACAAATCAGACAAATATAAATAAACATTATTTTAATTTAGCAAAACAAATAATAATAATAATAATAATAATAATGTTCTTGGCCTGAGAAGTGACAGTTTTTGCTATAGACGTTTTAACATTCTGAGACTAAATACTCTGATACTGAGGAGAACTACCCTTCTACTAGTAGTACAAGAACTATTAGTTTTAGGTAAAACAGTTGAAAAATGTTATGTTAAAAGGCTGCTTTTATCAAATAAAGTATGTTTTTCATCTGATCATTTTAAATATATTTCTTTTACATTAAATCTCAACAAGGTCCTTTAGGGAACGAATAAAATGCTGTCCTTCAAAACAGGTGTTTTGTAAAGTGAGAAGGAAAAGTATATAGTTTTGTGAATAAAAGCTATATAACAATCTTTGAAGTTGTTGTTTTTCTTTTGGCTTTTCCCAGTTAGGGGTCACCACAGTGGAACTCGGGTCCGCTAATGATTGGCAGTTGATTTTTATGGTGCCGAGTTACCAGCCTGATGTCCAACCTACAATGAAGGCATGCCCATTCCCACATGTCTTTCAAACGCCACTCAACCACGGAGAGGACATGCAGACTCCACACAGAAGGTGCTCCAGCTGAGAATCGAACAGGAGAACCTCTTGTTGTGAGGCGACAATGCTACCGCTGCACCACCGCGGCTTTTTATATAGCAATCTTTGAAGTAAAGTCTGGAAATGTAATAAAGTTAGAAGACTGCTGCCTGAAAAGTAAACACAGCTAGTCACTTTAGATTTTCCATATTTTCAATGTAAAAATTATATTTGGTATATTATAATACAATCAGATAATAAATAAACCTCATACATTGTATAGGAAGTAATTCAGTAAAGCAGGGAAAACTCTTGCTTTGGCTGTTAACCTGTAGAATAACAGTTATAACTTTCACAAATAGTTTTAAATATAGGATGACTATTCATTTTCCAAGAAAAAATGTTGTGAGCTGCCATAATGATGTTCTCATGTACTGTAGTATTCAGAAAGATTCTCACTGGTTGTGTAAATTGCCTATCATAGGTAGGCTAATTTCTGAATCCCATCTTTAATTACATATATAAACATTACCTTAAAAGTTTCTGAACAAACTGAATGTGTCTTTTTTGAATATCACTTCATAAACATGACCTGCTGCGGGTTTACTTCTAAATTTCGAAAACCCAAAACCTCGAACCTCAAAATCCCGACATTCAGAAGTTCAAAGTTTTGGAATCTCAAACTGTATCTCGGAGGATCACTGTATAGTGTGGAATGGGAACTTTACTGTTCTCTGCACTATAGTGTGATCTCGGAGTTGGTATATTTAAGTTGTGGGTGGTGTGGGGGGGAAAGCCTCCCATATGGGGATGCCGGGGGGCTTGCTCCCCCTACAAAAACATGATGTATGAGGTTTTCTTCTTGCAGGTGTTTTTTATTTTCAATTTCGATATTCCAAAACTTTGAACTTCTGAATGTCGGGATTTAGAGGTTCGAGGTTTTGGGATTTTGAAATTTAGAAGTGAATCACCTGCTGCATACATATTCATGAATGCTAATGAGGATAAATTTACAGAATGAGAGGAAATTTTAATCTGAAGTCAGAAAACTGCATTTATGACCTGCATCTCAAAATTTTAAGTAACTATATTTGAGCAGTTACTAAAATTTTGTAACGCAAGCTATTGAGAAAGATTGAAAATCATCAGTCACAAAACTGTATAAATGTATCCCCAGGAGAACATGGGAAGTGGTAGTGACAGCACAAAACATAAGTGGTCTAGGATAAATATACCAATAACATGAAGAGCAGAAAGGAAACCTAGTAAAATAAAAGGACAGAAAGACATAATTCATTAAAAAGCCAAAACCTATTTCCTTTAATGAGAGTGAGGCAGTGTCTGAAGGATTATGTACAGATCTGGAGATTTCATCACACTATAGACATAGGAAGATGTGGACAGAAAATGAGAGAATGAGTCAGTTTAGACCAGGACAAGAAAAACAGTGTCTGGTCTGCTTCAGGATCGATATCAAGAGCAGAAGAGTGTACCTTTTTTGGTCCTGAGCAAAGAAATAATATGAAGGACATGGGAAAACTTCTGAGTAGCTCAGGGTATCAATAAAGTTTAACATTCAAAATTTCACACCTGAAATAATGATGCACATCACATCAAATTTTGGAGTCATTCAAAATACCTCTGGTTGCAGCTAGCTTTAAACATGGCTGTAGGTCCAATAATCTTGAATGTCAGGATCATTCATTTCATTATAGAAAAGCAATTCCTGCATTTAGGAGGGCAGCAAGGATCACGTCCTTTTACTTAAGATATTCAACTACAGAGTCACTGTACTATGTACAACAACCTCATTCAGAAACAAGAACAGTCAAATAAGTGTTAGTCACTCTCAAGATATACCCCTCACGGAAAATGAGTGACCAAGTATAAAAACAATGTTGCTTGTTATCAGTTACCGAAGGACTCAACTATAAATTATCACCTTCTGACTTAACACGCCACACTTTATGAAAAGTTGACTATTTTGTAATCATTATTATTCTGAAACTAATGATCAAAGAGTGTTGTCACTTTTTTCACATTTTCATTCAACACATGCATTAACGCTCATTTAAGGATTCCATTTCCTGAAAATAATATTGCAGATTACTTCGTGTACTATTTAAATACCTCATTTAATCATGGTTCAAAATGTTTAATCTATTTTAACATGAGAAAGGAATTACAATTTTCTTTCAATTCCAAATGCTCTACATTTCTCCTACATTTCTCTCATGGAAAGTGTGGTATAACACAATGATGAACTGATTAATAGTGTGCAAGATTAATGAGAAATCCAATCTCAAACAGATCAGCAGTCTATAGCAGAGTATAATGTGAAATTTTGTTTCAGAAAAGAGATTCAATGTTTAATGTGAAGGAGCATGTAAAATAAGAAATGGACCATGAACATTGTGTAAAAAGTAAAGAAGCTATGCTGCAAGTCAGACACCCTCAGCCAAAAGACATTAATAATAAGGAAACAGAAACTATATTCAGCACTGCAGTGAGAAAACATTATGTATTAAAGTGAAATTTCTTATGCTAAAATATTGTAGAACTTAAAGAGCACATACATTTTATTAGGCATATGAAACAAACTTACATAAATGTGGTTTACAAATATCGCTTAAGCACATCTAATGTTATAGTGTAGTAACAGAAGCTTATGTTATAATTTGCAAAGGGGATAACACTCCCATAACTCCTGCCATCTCCAATGCACGCCACATAAAAATGTTGTTGGAGGTTAATGGGGCCTTAGCCCTCCTCACAAAGTGTAACAGAAAGTAGGTTAACAAGATGCTGTCAAGGCAGTATTCCATTGCTACATGCTTTATGAAATAAACTGCCTGTGACCTTCCGAACCGCTTGCATAAAACTCCAAGAAGCACTGCTGAGAGATGCCGCTAACAGAAATTAATTCTAACTAAACTTCCTAGCAGCTCAGTGAAAGCACAACAGACAAACTGTAACAGGAAGTGGCATGCGGTACTTTTAGGATGAATCACTGGCTATTTTACTCACAGACTGTGATGCAGTGTGATGTCACTGCCTACTCAGAGCCATGTCAAAACAAAGCTGTCATGTATGCAAGTGATCTCTAGACATACAATAATGGAAGATGAGACGTGTGTTACATGTGCCACTAGAAGGCCGGTCTCTAGTATTTACCATCTAGACTGGAGCATCATCACTGCATGATTTCTCCTTCTGCTAGCCTTATTGAGAATAGCCACATAATCAAACTTCAAAACATTTTGGATTTGTTTTATTTATTTATTTATTTTATTTTATTATTTTACATTTGTTGACCGGGCTAGTCTAGCTGGATATATGTCCATTTTCAGTAGAGGCCCGGGGAGAAAAGCTCCAAACATGAATAATGACAAAGTTAACAATGTTCAGAACCAGTAATAATCACAATACAGAGGTAGTATTAGTCTACTGAACAGTTGTAATAATAAATTTGTATATTAAATAATTATAGTAAAAATTAAACTAAACAATTCTACAAAATTTAAACTAAACAATTCTACAAAAAATTAAACTAAACAATTTTTACAAATCACACTAGAAGGTATGAGCAAGTCTTAGATAAGGGAAATAATATATATGTTATTCTCATATAACAGAGTAGGAGTTGTAAGTAGAATTGAAGGCAAAGGTTACAGGAGTAGGGATAGGGTTAAGAATATAAAGTGGAAAAAAGATGTCAGTGAGGGTTAGTACATGGACAAAGCCAGTGAGTTTTCAGATGTTTTTTAAGATGTTTTTTTAAAAAGAGAAGTAGAAGCGATAGTAGATAATTCAGCAGGAAGCTGATTCCAGAATTTACCTGCAGTGTTTGAGAAAAGTGAATCCCCGGCTTTGTTGTTAGCTTTATTTGATAAAACTAGAAGCTTGTTAGCAGAGCGTAGTGTAGGTAGATTAGTATAAGGAGTAATTAGATTAGTCAGGATAGGGGTGTTGTTAGGGAGGTATAGAATCTTTTGCGTAATAAGCAATTGTTGAAAGAGTATATGGTTTTGCAGTTCTAGCCATCCAAGTTGTTTAAGGTTAAGGCAGTGCTGAGTTTTAAAGGGGGAACTTGTGATGAATCTAGCTATGCTATTATAACATGTGGAGAGTTTAGAGAGGTTGTTTTTGGATAGGTTGGTATATATGACAGAGGCATAGAAAAGGGTGGAAATGAGGTGGGTCTGAGCAATTGTTTTCCTTGCAGAAGGGGTAAGGAAGGTTTTTATTCTATAGAGGGTGCCAAGTTTTCTGTTAACAGACTTTATAGTGGAGTTTGTGTGTTCATCATAGTTGAGACGATTATCAATAGTTACACCTAGTAGGCGGGTTGTAGTATCTGGGAAAATGTTGGTACCATTGCTAGAGGTTATAGAGAAGAAAGGAATAGATGATTTATGAGTAGGAGTAAAAAGCAGTAGTTTTGTTTTTTTGGGATTTAGGAGGAGGCAGTGTTGCATAAACCAGTTTTCAACATTCTGAAAAACAGTTTGGGTAAGGGAGTGAAGAGAGGATATATCCTTGGCTGTACATATTAAGGTGGAGTCGTCTGCATATTGACTGCAGGTGGCTTGAGGTATGTTCATGTGTAAGTTTTTAATAAATAAGGAGAAGAGTAGGGGACCTAAGATAGAGCCCTGGGGTACTCCAATATTTACTGGAAGTAGTGAAGACAGATTGTTATGCCAAAGTACTGCTTGCTGTCTATTTTCCAGATAAGACCTAAACCATTGTATGGCTTGAGGATCAAGAGAGTGAGCCTTTAGTTTGTCAAGCAGTAGGTTATGGTTTACCATGTCAAAGGCTTTTGACAGGTCAATAAATAGTGCAGAGGAAAATGAGTTGTTGTTGCGGTTTTTATATATAGAGTCGGTAAAGGATAAAAGGGCAGTAGATGTGCTATGAAATGGCCTAAAGCCATGTTGTCAGTTTGCCAGTAGGTTATTATGTAGTAAGTGGTTAAGTAGTTGTTTGTGAATACATTTTTCCATTATCTTAGCTAATGGGGAGAGTAGAGCAATAGGGCGAAAGTTTGAAAGCTCTGTAGATGGTTCTCCTTTATGTAGAGGGATGATATGGGATATTTTCCATAGAGCAGGGATTTTGCCCTCAGAGATAGTTCTATTAATAAGATAGAAATGGGATAATCTATGGCTTTTGCAGCTATTTGTAGGTATTCAGATGGGAGTTGGTCAGCAGAAGGGGTGCAAGGTTTCAATTTTTGAAGTAGCTTACAGATGAGAGATGTAGATACAGGTTGTATTTGAAAGGTAGGTAATGAAGTATTGCAAATATTTGGTTGGGATACAGTGATGGGCGGTAAAGAATTGGCCAGGGTTTGAATGGCTTCTGTAAAGTAGTTATTAAAGGCATCAGGGATCAGGTTGGAGTTGCTATTGATGAAACCGATTGGGTCTGGAGTAGTAGTGTGACCTGGCTGAAGGAGTTTGGTTATTGCAGACCAGAATTTTTGTGGAGTTTGTTGATTGGTTTTTTGAAGGTGTAGGTAGAAATCTTTTTTGTCTCTAAGAATATCCTTCTTGGTGGCATTTCTTAGCTGTTTAAATTGGAGGTGGGTTGTTGGACATTTGGTAGATCTCCATTTAGCCCAAATTTTATTTCTGAGTAGTATCTTTTGCCTAGTTTGTTTTGTGAGCCAGGGGGCAGATTTGGTTTTTATTCTAGTGGAGCGATAAGGTGCATGGGAGTCTAAGATTTGAAGAAAGTTAGTATTAAAGTAGGTAACAGCTTCATCTAGTTCTAGATAGGTTAGTGGTGACCAGTCACATGCTTGCAATTCAGTTAAGAAGGTGTCTGGATTAAATCATTTTTTTAAGCGGGAGGTTTTGAGATTATGAGTTGTTGCAATATGGACTTTTTGTCTAATAATGTAGGTAAGTATGTGGTCACTGATATCATCTGGGAGGGTTCCTGGAGTATAAGATTTAGGGTGGCTGTTAATAAGGATCCAGTCCAAAGTACTTTCCTTTTTACTGGGTTTATGGATTCTTGTAGTAGTTGTTATTAATTGTGAGAATCCAAAGAGGTTTACATGGTTGGTAGGGTTTAGAGAACTGCCATATATGCAAATATGATATAAAGAAGTTGTAATAAGGTGATGATTAGTTGCAGTTTTAAAAATAAATAGCTACAGAGCAGTATCTAAGAGTACAAGAGTGGAATGTAACACATCTCAGTCCACATGGGAGACCTTCTATGTGGTTCCAGAAAATGTGGGTTAGTATACCATAGAAACTATGTGATTTACAGTGGAATTGAACCCAGCATATTCTTTGAAATAACGGTATATTTGTTATGACTTTTATAGACTCTTTTATGTGTATTTTCACAGCAGAAGTGCATTTCCATTGGGTACAGTACATTTTATTTACAAATCCCACTCTGTGGAAAATGGGATGTTGTGCTGATGAATTATCTAGTACTTATGGAAATCCATGCTTTTTTTTTCATTCCCTACTTTATTGTTTCCAGCTTACTCCATTGTTGCCATGCATCATCAGGCCTACCACCCTATCAAACCCTCCACTATCTTTAATCTCAGGTTGAAACACGCATGGAATGGCATCCTAAGAGCCATGACACTGACTATTTCACTGAGGGAGTTTTTTTTCATTTATGACCTACCTCTTATTCCCCCCTCCCTTGCGTTTGCCTGTTATTTTCAAGGGCTACTTCCCTCTGTGGACCACACCTCCCCAAAGGGAAAGCTTTAATATATAAAAAAATAGTGAAACCCTGGCCCAATCCATCCCTGCCAGCATCTCGGACATCTGACCTTAATTGAATGTAGGTCACCTGGGCTGTAGTTAAGGCTTTATCCCTCTATGAAAGGAGATGGCTATAGTGAAAACATGTCTAAAGAATTCCTTCGTTCATTAAATAGGAGTAAAACAGGGTGAGGACTCCGTACTTGTTGTAGCTGCCATGCTAGTGATTTTGAGGATCTTTCATGAGTGCAATTCATCTGATATAAAAAATATCCTTGAAAAGGGCTCTTTTCCCAGCTGGATCACTCTGGTAGAATTGTTACATGACAGAATTAACTCTTGATATGAGATAACTTGACAACAGTCTGACAAAAATCTTCCACATGGAAGAGTATATACTTCTAGCTATTAGGCTGTTGAATCACTCGCTATGATGTCTTTTAACTCTCCGTCTGTATTTGGATTGTATTTATTATTTTGCATCCAGTTTACCCAACCATGCACAGCCTAGTATGTTAGGGCTGGGTAGACTAAGTAGCTGGTTTGCTGGTTTCAATTATTGTTGACCACCTTCCTTAGGTTATTTTGGGAATTAAGTCTATAGTTACATTTAGAATAGGAGGATATAATGGCTTGTATACTTTTTATTGGGTAAACATAGAGGCAAATAGTGGGTAAGTCTATAGAATAGGAATTTATATTATCTTTTGGAAAAGTTTTATTGAGATAGCCTGAGAAGCACCTCACCTATGTTGTATAGATATGCTCACTGATTAACATCCTGGGTATTTCTACATTTTAGGATAAGATAAAGGATTCCACTGCTAAGCTATGTTCGAGAAAGAAAAGAGATCTGGTGGTAAGTTCTCCTACTTCGTGTCACCCTCTCTGAGTGTGATGAATACGTTATTTGTTAACTGTTTAACTGAACTGATCCTTTATTATATATAGATAGTTTAGCATTAAGAAACCTGAGCTCTTATAACTGAGTCAAAATTGTGAAATTTGTCAGAAACATATTCTGTCTGTCTTTCTTTTTGCTACAGAAGATGAACCCTAACTCTTCTTCAGATTCCTGGAGGTGTCATTTTAACCAAATGTCTTGTTATTCAATCATTTAGGCATATAGTGCAATGGGTCCTGTACATGGGATACAATGATGCAGTGTGTCCTGTACATGAGTTAGAATGCTGCAGTGTCCTTTACATCGGTTAGAATGATGTACTGTGTCCTGTACATGGGATATAATGATGTAGTGTGTCTTGTATATGGGGCAGAATGATGCAGTGTGTCCTTTACATGGGATGGAATGATGCAGCTTGTCCTGTACATAGGACAGAATGATGCACTGTGTCCTGTACATGGGATGGAATGATGCAGTGTGTCCTGTACATGGGACAGGATGATGCAGCATGTCCTGTACATGGGATGGAATGATGAGGTCAGGGTTTTCATTACTCTGATGCTTCAGTATACACTATCACCTCAGTATCAGGTGTACTGGGCTGCCACAAATGATGACCACAGATAGTATCACTTCTAAATGAAACACTCTACCCTGATTTCCTACATCGGTGGTAGCTTATATATTTGATTTTTTGATTCAGATATAACCTTGCTATATCAGAGGTCATGCTTTTTCATTTAGGGCTAAGTGGGACATGTGACCAAATGGTTATAGAATTGGGACTGAATTGTATAATATGGATCTGAACAAGGACAAACTTTTTAAGTACTAAATCTCGGTCTGGTCTTGTGCTTTAATTGTAATTAACTTTACTCAAAGAGTGTCATTGTACCATTAGAAATGCTGCAGTTTATTATCTGTTTCCCTCTGGTACTTTCCACTTTCTATACATAAACACATGCACACCTCACGCTTTCTCTCTCTTTCTCTTGACACACACACAAACATGCTCTTTCTTAGTCTCTCAATCTCTCTCTCTCTCTCTATATATATATATATATATATACGTATATATAGTATGTATATATAGTCTCTCATCCCCACTATTTTTCTGACAGTGGCATTCTTCCCGATCCCCTTAGTGATCACATACCCATCTTCACTCATCGACTCCCCCAACTTCTACATCACACCCATAATTATATTAGTATCCGTAACCAAAAAAACTTTAACCCAACAACCTTTTCAAACTCTCTAAAAGCAATAAACTGGAATTGTCTAAAAACATTATCCCTAGATAACGCAGTTGCCCAGTTCAACTCAACATTCTTGAAACTACTAGACTCCCAGGCTCCCTTAAGGACAAAGAGAATAAAAATTAAAACCACCCCTTGGCTTACCAAAAGCACACTATCAACCATGCGGCACAGAGATAAAGTCTAGGCACATTACCAGAAAAACAGGACTCCCCTCATCCATAATGAATATAAAACACTTTGAAATAAAGTAAAAAAGCTCATCATCTCTGATCGACAAAATTATTTCTCCATACTCCAAAATAATAAAACAAACCGTCAGAAATTCTGGAAAGGTATCTCTACTCTCCTTAACCCCAGCAAACCAGACACCCCCACCCGAGACCCTAATGCTCCTGATTTAGACTTAGCTACCCAATTTAACTCTTTTTTCATTTAATCTATTTCCAAATTAACTTCAACATTCTCTAACACCACCACATTCTCCAACACACCACCACCCTCCCCTACCAACACTCTACCCTGCACTGCTACCACTCCCTCATTACCATCTATTAACTCTCTACCCTCCACCTCTTCTCCTACTCTGACTTCCTCAACATCTCCATCACCCCTTAATAGCCCCTCTTCCCAGTCCCCTCTATTCTCATTAAAACCTATACCCACTTCTACTATAAAGAAACTCCTTCTGAAACTGAAGCCATGCACTAATGCTCCTGATAACATCCCTTCTTACTTTCTTAGCATAGCTGCTGAGCAATTGCCTACCCCATTAGCATTCTAATCAACCGCTCTATCCAAGAATGTATAGTACCCCAAATCTGGAAAAATGCCTTTATCATACCTTACATAAAGGTGGCAACAATAACAATGTTACTAATTTCCGCCCCATCGCCAGCCTGTCTCCCATCTCCAAACTCCTAGAAAAGTGTATCCAACTTCAACTCCTACCACATCTCTTAGATAATCACCTACTAACTCCCACACAACATGGATTCAGACCAAATCATAGCACTATGACAGCCCTCCTCTCCTTCCTTGAAACTGTAAAAAAAGCCCGTGAGTCTGGCCAAATTGTTTCTACCCTACTACTTGACCTCTCTAAGGCCTTTGACACTATCTCACACAGCCTGCTCTTAACTAAACTCTCAAAACTTAACCTATCCCCCTCCTCTTTAAACTGGTTCTCCAGTTACCTATCCAATAGATATCAAGCAGTAAAATGGAAAAAGGCCACCTCATCATTTCTTAATACCCTTACCGGAGTTCCCCAAGGCTCCATACTGGGTCCCCTTCTCTTTAATATATTTATAAATGATTTCCGCAACTCTATCTCATTCTCAAACATCATCCAATATGCGGATGACTCAACTATTATCTGCTCTGCCACATCCATCCCCACACTCCTAAAGCTTACTCAAGATGCCTTTTCAACCACTGAGCAATGGATGAAAAGTAATCACCTAGCACTCAATGCCTCTAAAACCAAATTAATGTTATTTACCCCCTCCAAAGTCACTTATTTCGATATAAACTCATTCTCTATTACTAGTCAAAACAACTCACCTCTAGAACTGGTGTCAGAGACCAAGTTACTTGGGGTCCAAGTTGATAGCCAGCTCAAATTCAACTCCCACCTACAACTAAATTTCAAAAAAACCCATCAAAAAATAGGTATGCTCTACTGACAAAACCATTACCTTACACCTGCCACTAAAATCACTCTCTCTACTTCCTTTCTTATCCCCTCCCTTCTCTATGAAGCTCCACTCCTAAGTAATCTACAGTCCTCTCTAAAAACACAACTTTCCTCTTGCTACAACAAAATCGCCAAATTCACCACCAGCCACAAGTCCTCCACCCACCACTGTTCCTCTCTCCAAAAACTAAAATGGCTAGAACTACCCAATCACCTAACCTATACTCAACTAAGTCTTGCACACAAGCTCATTTTCAACCCCTCCCTTTCTACTGCTTTTAAAATGCACCTGCCTGATAGAGTATTAAGGTCCAACAATCAAAATCTACTAGAAGTCTACAAACCAACTCGTCCCCCAGGTAAAAATCTTCTATCCTATGGCCTAGCATGCCTCTGGAACTCCCTACCACCGTCCATTTGCACAACCTGTAACCATTTTATTTTCAAAAAATCTCTTCATTCACATCTAGTATCCCGGTGGGAATGCTCTTGTTCCCACCCCACATAACTAACACTGGTAATGTCCATCTTCCTCCTTTCCCCTGTTTACACCAGCAATTTTCCTTATTATTTTCCCCCAACTCATACTTTATTATTATTATTCCTATGGTATTTCTAAAAAATGCACTAGGCTGCACCTCTTAATGTGTATGCTTCCTAATACACAATGACTTCTCAGTATTTACTTTGCAATATTCCTCTTGTTAGTCTGTATTCATCTGTAAGTTTCATCACAAGTCTGTATTACTCCTGAAGTTTTCTGTACTATTTGAAATTGTTTAAGTGAATCTTAATTTTTGTATAATTATCATTAATAACCTACTGCAACCTAGATTGTTTTGGAGCTTTTCTCCCCAGGACTCCATTGAAAATGGGTTCATTTTGGCCCAATGGACTATTCTGGTAAACCAACTGCAAATAAATAAAAATAAATAAATATATATATATATATATATATATATATAGGGATCCCCTTCAGTTAACCGAAACGCCACAACGCCGAAACACAAATCACTGACACCAACAGACTGACAACACAAAATACTGACAATACACACAACCATACATGCCCACCCGTAACCCAAACCCTAACCCTAAGTTCCGACACAACCGCACACTTACCCTACCCGCACCCTAACCCTAACTCACTTAACCCACCCCTAAACCCACAGTCCGTCACTATCGCACACACACCCTACCTGCACCCTAACCCTAACTCACTTAACCCACCCCTAAACCCACAGTCCGTCACTATCGCACACACACCCTACCTGCACCCTAACCCTAACTCACTTAACCCACCCCTAAAACTACAGTCCCTCACTATCGCACACTTACCTGTCCACTCCCTAACACTAAATCCCCCACTTTATCGCACACTTACCGAGTCCGTCGGGTTCTCACCTTGTCGGTCATCTGCGTTGTCGGTGATTTCGGCCCGACGGATTCCTTGTCGGTGAAGTGAGATTTCGGGTATCTAAAGGGGATCCATATATAGATATATAGATATATATATATATATATATATATATATATATATAATATATATATATATATATATATATATATATATATATATATATATATATATATATATATAATATAAATGTGTCTTTCACTCTATTTGGCTTCTTGTCAACAGAATGAATGACTCTTAAAATGTGATTGAGTGATCTGTTTATCAAAAGTTTATCATTTTGAATGAACTGGGCATCAAATGCATGCAGGTAATGTTAGTGTGAGTTTGGGAATCTAATGCCAAAACTTTCTGATAGTATGAAGGTCGCAGCATTAGGGGGTGGTATTGTTTGTGTAATTAGGGCTAGAGTACGGTTAAGAGAAAGCATAGATGTAGTATAGTGTGTATGTACCAGTATGTTTTTGAATGTTTTTGTGTCTTAGCTGTCTAGGTGAGTAGTACTGTTATGGAAAGGGTTTTGAAAGGTAAGGTGCAGGGTTAAGGTTAGTGATAAGGACAAGTACAGACTTAGGGTAAGCAGATATTAGTAAGATGGTGCAAGAGGGTGAGTCCAGTCATTATGAAATTTGTAAACTATCCTTAACAGGCAGAAGGCCAGTGAGGACCAAGATTAAAGCGATGACTGTAATTCCAGTATGCTACACTCAGTACGCAAACTACAATGTCCAAGCAGTCAATAAAGCCCCTTATAAGCCTTCCATGGAAAGCTGTCTCTTAAAAGCCAATTCAGTGTTCACAAATACATTAGGTTCATCATAAAGTATAATGCTCCTTCCAGTAGGTACCTGACCAGACACGTGCAGCAACAGGAACATCCCCAAAGGTCAGTCAAACTGTGCCAAGCCTGATAGTGGCTAACAGTGTGAACTTACAAATGCAGCAAAAGAAATGTTTTATGGGAAGGCTGAATTAAGCACAATGTAAGATTAATTTCCTTTGTATTGACACTAGATAGACTGCCATCATAAATATGTTTGAATAAATATTGGGTTTACTACATGAATGTCCAAAGACTGATACCTGTGGCAAGATGGCAGTGCAGTGGCTGGGTGCCTAGCTAAGAGAGTCTTCACACTTTATCAATTCTTCTTACTTCATAGTGCTTGAATAAATCCCTTGAGTGAGCACTTGAACATTTTAATTTTATAATCAGTGCAGCATTGCTCAATTCCTGCCTTCCTTTAAACCACCTCCACCTGAACATTATTCTGCATGTATTGTTCTCACAATTTCCATTTACTTCTAAGGAATTCATTCCTTCCCTTTTCTAAAGATCCCATAATTAGTTCTTTTGTCTTTACTGCAATATTCAGTTCGCCATCTACAGTTAGTTCAGACTTTGATTTCCTTTTTCTAGTAATTGCTTTATTTGGCAGCCACTAGAATTAAACTTAACAAGATTGTAGTATGTTTAGGCAATTCAGATCATGTGTCCCAGCTCAAAATATTTGTCGTCTTAGTTACACTCATTTGCTTACTCAGTATTTCTGATGAAGTACTATAAAATCTACCAACTCATTATACTCCCAAAACATATGTTCCCTGTTAACGTTCTTCCCCATCACAACTCCAATATTTGCCATATACTTGATGAAAAATTCTTTGAAGTCTGCTTGTGGTACAAAAATAGTTATGCAAACACTTCCAAGCAAAAAATTCTAAACCTTACAGACTTTGTTTTCATTATTAAGTGTCATACATATGTACTTCCATTGTTACCTTGCAAATTGTTTATCCAATCTTTCTTCCGTATCTTTTGTAATGTCTTCTAATTGATTCTTATAATTATTGCGTAAAATTTTTTATGTTCTACTAATTGTTCCTTTTAAGAGCAGCTTCTGATCTAGATTCAACTAAAAACTCTACCAGGGCAGGTCTTTCACTTAGAATTCCCCCATGCCTTGCCCTTTGCATATACTCTGCTATTAGTCCTTGGTAGGGGAATGTGGTCTCTAGCCCGCAGATAATTGTGTTTTTGGCCTAATCCCATTCTATTACCTTTCCCTCTCTGGTTATTTTCTTCCAGTGCCTAAGCTGTTTTGCTAGTTTCAACAGTAAATTCCAGCCTCTTCCTGGCTATTCTGTGTACCCCTACTTGCAGTCATCCCTATCTGCAAAATTTCCTTTCTCCATTCTCATGTTGCTTAGTGTTTTATGAATATAATATTCTGAATGGCTATTGTTATTCTTCTTAAGGATCCGCATCCAAAATCCCATTCTCTCTTGAATTTCCCTTCTGCTTCATCATTTCTTTCCACTTTGAATTATAAACTTCTTTACATGTTTATATATATATATATATATATATATATATATATATATATATATATATATATATATATATATATATATATATATATATCTATCTATATATATATATATATATATATATATATATATGGTTCTACCTGACATAGTCGAAACCACACAATACCGACAATGACATCACCGACACCACATAATCGACAGTGCATTAACACGAAACCTCACATACCCGACAACGAAATAACCGACGGTACACAAACACGAAACCCCATACACTGCACACACCACAATAACAACAATAAAAAACCAAAACACATCCCCATTCCACAAACCACACACACAACACAAGCACACCAAAATCCTTACAAACCCACACTAAACCTTACATACACAACTATCGACAACCCTAACCCTAAGGTCCGTCACTATCGCACGCATTCTAACCCGCTCCCTAACCCTAACTCACTTAACCCGCCCCTATCCCAAAGTCTATCCCTACCGCACACTTACCTAACCCGCTCCCTAACCCTAACTCACTTAACCCACCCCTATCCCCACAGACCGTCAATATCCACACTTACCTGACTCGCACCCTAACGTCCATCACTACCGCATACTCACACAGCCTTTTCCCATGTTGGCATCCTCGGCGTCGGTGTTGTCATCCGTCGTGTCGGTCTTCTGCATTGTCGATGTTCTGGCACTCGCGATTCGCGTCGGTCTTCTTCATTGTCTATCTTCTGGAGCTCGGGATTCCGTTGTCGGTGTTCTACGCTGTCGACTAAGTCAGGTAGAACCATATATATATATGCCTTAATTGTGTAGCTCTAAAATATCCATTCAAATCAGGTAATCCTAAATCACCTTGTTCTATTGTAAGGAGCACCTTAGTCCACTTAACATTTGCCCTTTTCCCTTCCGAGATAAATTTATTCAACTCTGTATTAATTATTGTCCAAATTTTCTCCTCCTCTGGTTGTTACAAATATGCCTGACCTGTATATAAAACTAAAGGGACCAAAAAAAAAAAAAAAACATTTTATCTGCTTGTAACTTACTATTCATATCCATAAACAAGAGCTTCCAGTTTCTCAGTTTTTGTATTATCTCTTGTTTAGTCTCTTCACACATAGCCATAGCTGTCATAACAGCAGCTTTTTAAATCCATGCTTCTAAATTCTTCATCTTATAGTGTTTCCATAAATAAGGGTATTGTTAAACCAGTTCATTTGTGCATACATAATTTATGGCTATACCTTTCTTTTTATCTCATTAATTTGATATTCTGAAAAGATTCAAACTGTCTCAAAAAGCCAACCTTTCTTGATTAGTATACCAATTACATATCTTTGAAATTCTGACTCCCTTATTTTCTTTGCCAATGGTTCTAAATATGAAACACATAAAGTGAAAGAGGACACCTTTGCCTGGTTCCTCTGTTCAGAAACAACTTATCAGAGAGTAACACTCCCACTTTTTTCTTGCCTCCAACCATTGATATATCCTCCTAAATAACCTTATTATTGTATAAGGGAATGCAAATATTTCCATTACCCTACTCATAAAATCCCAGCTTACTCTGTCAAATGCTTTCTCAGCATCAAGACATGCCAACAAAAGCATTTTTTCTTACACTCTGCTTCCCACTGGATCATCATTGTTCTATTAATGTTGTCAATTGTTTGCCTCCCCTCCACAAAACCACACTGATCCATATATATCTTGAGAATTTCTATTCACTTTTACCATTCTTTTAGATAGTATAGACATAAAAGTTTTATAATCATGGTTTAAAATTGAAATGAGTCTATATGAAGCTGAGCCAGATGGATCTTTACCATCTTTAGGTATTACAGCTGTGATGATAGGTGAAGGCCACCAGCCTAGCCAGATAGAATTTTGGAGATAATTCTGTCATCTGTAAATATTAATGTAAACCACAGACTTGTCATCTTAAATGGTAAAAATAGTGTTACATGTGGAACTGGAAGAAAAATGTAACAACAGTGCACTTTACTGACCAAGTAAAGCATGTTGTGACCCTTTGATGTTAGGACTCGGACCCAGTGAGTCTAGAGTGGGGCATCCTGCCTATTGTTTAAGGCCAGAGTTAATGGCCAGAATCTGCATGCATAAATGTCCTTTATTACTCTGGTTACTGCCCAGAGTTGAAGAATGTAAATGTAGTTTCTGTTAGCTTGGGAACCCAGGGAAGTGTGAAGAATGATATAATGTGAACCAGGAATGTGATTTTAAACCAGAGAGAATCAGAGAGCATTAAGCATTTTTGTCTTGACCATCCAACTCATCAGCACTGTCCTGCTCTATATGTATATTTATCTTAGACTTGTGTTTTCTCTTAGAAATAGCTAGAAACTAGAAAGATTAGACTAAGTGTTTTTCTGTGATGTCGGAACTGTACTACTGAATTATTTTAAGTATTTTTCTGTGATCTCTGAACTCTTGACTAGCACTGTATAGTAAAATGTATTGTCTTGTGTTGTGACTATTTGTTATTAAATATTTTTAAACCCTTCCAACTGTGGCTGTTTTTGTAGAGATAATTCAAGCTCTTTAGAGTACTTGCATGCCTTTGGTAAAATTTGTAGAAAGTCACTTCAATAGCTTTAGCCCTGGGCTATACTGCCAATTGGATAATAAAATTGCACAGTAATAACTGGACACCCTTTTAAGGGCTTTTGAGTAGCTGATAAATATTAGTGGGTGGTGGCAGCTGGTATTACCGTATAGTCCGAGAAAAAGGGGCACAGCTGGAGAACCTATGCCAGCCTTCCCCAGGAGTGTCTGTGTGGTTGTATAAACTCTTCTCAAAGTGTGTGTGTGTGTGTGTGTGTGTGTGTGTGTGTGTGTGTGTGTGTGTGTGTGTGTGTATGTGTGTGTATGTGTGTGTGTGCATGTGTGTGTGTGTGTGTGTGTGTGTGTGTGTGTGTGTGTGTGTGTGTGTGTGTGTGTGTGTGTGTGTGTGTATGTGTGTCTGTGTATGTGTGTGCATGTCAGCTACTTGGGCAGGGACACGAAGCACTGGTTGGACAGAGAGGGTGCTGGAGGTTTTAGTTTGCCCACTAGGCTGAGATCTAGACCCTATAGCTGTGCCAGTGGGGAGTTTTATTGGGGCCAGCCCCGGACTGACTGTGATCTCTGTGTGCTCTTAAGGGAAATTGCACTTTATTGTGTGTATTTGTTATCCTTTCCTCCTATATCAGACACCCCTCACTGGTGTTAGTGGTGAGGATTGAGGCTCCTTGATTGCTGGACCAGGGCATGGGCATCACAATAGCTACCACAACTTTCTTCCAAGGTGCTGGTACTTCCCTTCCTTTTAAAATACTGTTAAACAAAACTTTCCAGATTTCTACAGCAATATTGTCGGAGGATTTTCCTGCAGACCAGTTACAGAATCACCATTTGTATCTCACCTCCACTTACATTAAACTGTTAATTGTTGAGCTTCATCTACCTCTAACCTTGGCATAAATAAGGATTGCATAACTATTTCCAGTTGTGCTCTTTCTTGATTTCCACATTCCTCTGCTTTATACAACTTTTGATAAAATTTATGAAATCTCTCTGGTTGTTTTTCTTGTTATAGGCTAATTACATTTTGTGACAGCCCTTTCTACTTTCTGTTGCCTATGTTACTCTAAAAGTTGTTGTGCTTTGGAGTTATTATCTAAATATAGTTACTTAACAGCACTCTATTTAAACACATGCATATTATCCAGATAATCCATTTTCTCTTTAGCGCTCTGTAGTTGCACCGCTTCTTGTTCTTTGAGATATCCCTTATTCTGCAATACTTTAACCTTTGTCAGCCCTTCTAAATAATTCCTATTAGTTATTAAGCATATCTCTTTCTCTTTTATTTTTACCCCACTGTTAAACTCCATTTTCAGTTTATCCCACTTACTGGCTATAACTACTGAAAAAAATTATATCTTCCCTTATAGCTCTAAAATGTTTTCCACTACCCATTCCTTAAATTCCTCTCTTTTCAACAGGTAGGTGGGAAAGCAGCAGTGTCTTAATTTTACTTTTATTACAGTGCATTTTTGTCTTAGTTTTTACTGGTGTATGTTCTGAAATAGCTACTGATGTGTGTCAAAGCTTCAATTAAATTCACATATTCCTGTGACATATAATTTCTATCTAGTCTAGCCTAATTATTGTTCCTTTGGAAATAACAGGTAAATTCTATTTGAGTTCCTACTACTGAGTTTATATTTTGCATACCAAACATTTTCACAAATGTCTTCAAAAATCTATCCAGTTTTGTTATGTTTCCTTTTTAGGTCTCCCAGATACATCCTCACCATTGTAAATTATATTTTAGTTCCCACCTATAACTAATATTCCCTGCTGATTTTTTTACCAATTTTTTCTTAAGCTCCATAACAGCAGCTTTTGGTGGAATACATACTAGCATAACCCTCCTTCTTTGCCAAAACCCACTACTACCACAAATCTACCATTATTATTTTATTCCTCTTCTATCACTACTGGAATTCCTCTAGTAATTAATATAATTACACCCCATTTCCTTTGTCCCCGATATTCTGTTAATATCCATTCTGAAATCCTTTGTTTATCAAATTCATATGCTCATTTCTTTTCAACTGTGGCTGTTGCAGCTTTGTTATTTGCACTCTGAATTTCTTAATATAATACATTACTCTTTCCTTTTTGTCTCTACCTCCAAGACCATTTACTTTCCAAGATAATATTAACAGTATAGCCATTATGATAAGAAGTTATTTTCCCCCTTATTACACAACAGTATTTTTTCAATGTGTATGTGCAATTTTTGTGTTACATGCATCCACTAATGTTTGGCAGGCTGATCTTTTATACAGTTGTTTCTGGTCATGTCCCATTGAACCTGTGCCATATTTTTCAAGAGTTTGTGTTTTAAAAAAACCTTAAAAAACTAAATACATTTTCAGAACATCCTTATAAGTAGTTATTTTTACACAAAGCTAAATTATGCAATGTTCTATTAAATGCATTAAAGTATTGAGGCCACTAAGAAAGCTGCTATCTTTTTATTCACTTCCAATAATTACAAACTTCATTTTTTTCACTTAAGGGCTTGCCATTGTATGTTTAAAATTCACAATTCACTCAGCAAAGAATATTCAGAACTCTTAGCATTTATTGCAAGACATCTGGTCTCCATGAAAACGTAGTCAGTGATGAGAAAAACAGCTAACAATTCTGCAGATGCATGAAAGAATTTATTAATTTCACTTAGGACAGAACAGAATATATAGCTGCTTTCAGTTGCAGACTTCTTGACTCCCAGTGAACATTTGCAAATGGAAAAAAAAAAACAAGCTAATATCACTGCATATGCAAGAAATGTAGGACACCTGATGGGTTTCATCATAGATACACATTTGTATTCTCTACTTCTTCTGTTCTGCATCAAAAAATGTTTTTCAGACATGAGGAAAAAATATTCTAAAAGACAGCTGGATGCAGCAGCCTAAATCTCACACCTGTTTCTTGACATTCCTCGATTACTGAGATAAATTTGCTTCTTCTCTGCCTGGTGTATAGTGAATAATTATTTTCCACAAACACTCTACACTTTACTTCTGCTACAGTTTTGCTGAGATTTACTCTTTCTGCTGGTATGATTGCATCTTTACTAATACAGACCTTGCTTGACTGCTTTCTGATGGCCAGGTTTGGAGTATACACTTAATGTGTCCTTTCACTTAAATTCTGCTGTGCAACACAAGACCAATTGCTTATCTGTGCTTTCATAATATTAATACAGTCTTTTCCTTACAGTTTCTCAGGTACAGCAGAAAATCACAGGTTTACTCTGTCTTCCAATTTTAACATTTTTTGAAACCGCTCTTATTGAGAATTCTCATACTCAGCCAGTCTTTTCTTTATTTTAACCTCTGATTTTTGCAGTTGTATACATTCATCTGTATAGCTAGTTAAGGTTCCTTCTATTTCCCAGCTTTTTCTAATTTGAGGTGATACAGTCACTCAAGCGTTTTATTTATTTTAGTCACTTCTGAGTATATCTAATTTATTTTTCCTCTAAATTTCTAGAAGCCATATTTTGTATCAAAACTGAAGTCTAAACTGCCTTTTTCTGAACAGCTGCAGGTTTATTTCCAGTCAGTGTTTTCTCTTCAATTTCTCTAGTTGATTTACATTAAGGTTCTCTAAATATATTTTCTGGCATCCAGGGTCTGATTCCCACCAAGGCACCCAGTCAAGCCCACATAGTCTACAAGAGCACCAAACCTGGCACAAACCCATTAACCCATAAACCTATACATGTACATTATAAATAATATAATTATTTATGCATATATTTATAATGTATAGGCATAGAGTTAGGTGCCCTTGTAGACTTTGTGGGCTTGACTGGTTGCCTTGGTGGGAATCAAACCCTGTACCTTCTGTTTTTCAGACAAGCACCTCAACCATTATGCTATTATTTTCCATTGGGTTTATGTTTATTGTTTGAACTTTAAATATAAAAGACTATTTAAATATTTATTGATTGTGATATCCATTTATATTTTATATTTTGATTTTTATGAGTATAAAATATTAATTTAAGTAGTAAGGTTTTACTGAATTAACATGCTATAAAAGGTGTTTTTAATACAAGTATTTTAGTATTGCTATGCATTTCATTTATTTGGTGTGCAGATAAAAGGAAAAAGGTGTTGGGCCACATGATGTCTGCAGACGAAAGCCCTTGCACTATGACTTTTTAATCTTTGCACTTAATAAAAGATTTGGATTTGTGGCAAGCTGTTGCCATGGAGCTGCTTTACCTTGCTTTTTTATTTCCATTCCTAGTAAGCAGAGAATTCATCTTAGATTTATTCTCCTCATACTGGCAGTATGTGTTGATTAATGGTTACTGAGATATAGCAAGTTATTATTACAACATTACAAACATTAATATTTACTGCATTTATTGTGGTTTATAAATCCACTTTAGGATCTACATTTGAAGGAATGCAATCAGGGAACATTTGCAATTTATAGTTTTCTAGTAATAATTTACGGTTCCAGAGATATGAACATTTTTTGAACTATACAATGAAAAGTTTATTTGTTAAAGGCTTAGGCCACACCCACTGGAATTATGAATACAAATTAAAACGAGATCTACTGGAGGGTAAGAGTTAATGATATATAGAGATTATTTATTCAGAATTTTGTGTTCAAGGTCTTCATCTCTTCTGTTTTGACACCCTGAATTCCATAGCTGCTGGTAATGTGCCTTACCCAGAATAAATGACTATGCACATACCATCATGTCCAATCTGTCACTATGGGGATCTTACACTTCTTTATTATAAAAATATAATCCTGAATATGTTGTCCTCTGTGATAAAAAAACATTGTAGAGATGCAACTTTTAGACAGACTGACTCACAGTTCATGGTTTCTGAAAATCTATGTCAAAATTAAAGAGGGAACACATCAAGTAACAGATTTTTATGCAACATCACTATGTATTGTGGCTTCTCTAGTTATAATTGAACTTGTTGCCTAATGTTGCAGGACAAGATATTTAATTAATGTAAAAGTACACCCTTGTGTGTGTGTGTGTGTGTGTGTGTGTGTGTGTGTGTGTGTGTGTGTGTGTGTGTGTGTGTGTGTGTGTGTGTGTGTGTGTGTGTGTGTGTGTGTGTGTGTGTGTGTGTGTGTGTGTGTGTGTGAGTGTGTGTGTGTGTGTGTGTGTGTGTGTGTGTGTGTGTGTGTGTGTGTGTGTGTGTGTGTGTGTGTGTGTGTGTGTGTGTGTGTGTGTGTGTGTGTGTGCGTGTGTGTGCGTGTGTGTGTGTGTGTGTGTGTGTGTGTGTGTGTGTGTGTGTGTGTGTTTGCATATGTGTGTGCGTGTGTGTGTGTGTGTGTGTGTGTGTGTGTGTGTGTGTGTGTGTGTGTGTGTGTGTGTGTGTGTGTGTGTGTGTGTGTGTGTGTGTGTGGCAGGTGCAGCAGATTTAAAATTGTCTGTTAAACTATGTTGCTGATCAATTACTGTTTATTCCTGACCTGAAGAGTTCTGCTTTAAAAGAAAAATAAAAAGACAGTTCATTGCCAGGCTGCCAGAATGCAATAATGGCTCACTCCACTACCACCACCTGGTGAGATGAGCTTGCCAGGCTGCCCAGGCAAGATCGCTGAGCTTAGTTTGGCTCAACTGTCTATGTCTGCCACAGTGCCCTGACAGAGGAATGGACTGGACAAGTGAGAAGTGGACTCAGGACACACTTAATAGCAAATAAGTAGGTAGCCACAAGCTGGTTATGCTCCAGAAAAAAAATCTAGAATGCTGGCAATTAACTAGCTTTGTGTGTGAAGTTAGTACATAGTACTATTATTGGGATGGTATTCTTGACATCTGGGTGATCCTGTCCAGATTTGTGGCCCATATTTTTGGTCTGTGTTCCTCATAAAATGTGTTTTCGGGCAAATCCCTGAGAAAATAATAATATTAATAAATAATAAGGCTGGCTGTACATTTCAATCACAGACGTCCTCTAGCTTTCACAAAATGCATGATACTTGCTAACGCTAACACGGATCCTATTGTTTTTGTTTCAGCTTTACAAGTTTATAAGACAGTAATATTTAAAATGTTTTAATTTTTCTCCCTTTGTTCTCCCCATTATTTTAGACTTTATCCATATTTTTGTGCAAAGATGTTTAAAGGTATGCAGCAGTGCATTAATGCACAAAATGACAATAACAGGTTTTTTTAATACTCCTTCCAAATTCTGCCACACTATGCCAGTCAGGATAACAGCTGTCATTCTTAATCTTTCCTAAACTGATTATTTTTGGAGAAAATTAGATGAAGTCCACTTAATAAATAATGACAATAATTAGTTATACACTTTTACTCCAGAAAGTGTATATTAATTCACTTTTCTATTCTGACAGTGTCTCAAGTTGATAGTACTAATATTTTAAAAGTGTCTCTGATTGTCCCCAATTATTTTGGGCGTCAGGCTAATGACTTCCAAAGGAAAAGATGGAGAATTACACTAAATAATGACACTTAGAGTTATAGACTTCTTTTTCTTCAGAAAATGTATATCAATTCACTTTTCTTATTCTGTCCATGTCTCAAGTTAATAGTGTTGGTATTTTAAAATTGTCCCCAATTGTCCCTAAATATTTCTGGATTTGTCCTTGATTGATTGAGAGCTATGTAAGGTGACTGTCTGTTGACTTTTGTGGAAAAGGTGATGAATGAATTACAGTACATAATGACATTATTAGAGTTATAGACTTCTTTAACTTTAACAAATGTATATTGATTCACTAGTCTTACTCTATCACTGTCTCAAGTTAATAGTAACTGTGACTGGAATACACAGACAAGCATTTTGTGGGTGTGCAACACTAACTGGGGAATTCACTTTGCATAGTTATGCCTTAAACATTCTGTCTGAAATGAACCCCTCCACACTTTACACAGCCATTCATTAATGCTTCTCTATGCACTGCTTGACTGCAAATCCCAGCATATACCTCTCTTTGTCAGTGGCTTGCCACATGCACTTGAATGTGTCTCGGCTCCTAAGGGAAGTGAGGCTTACTTTCGCTTATGCTAAATAGGTTTGGAGTGTCAGTTTTTTGTTTGTTTTGTTGGCAAACACCTATCAAAGTTTTTATTGTGAAGCTTGAACTAAAAGTTTAAAATATGAATCTTTGTAGTCATTGTAAAAGTAAAGACTGGTTTGAACAATGCTATATGGTTATTGGATCAAGGTAGCCACTGAGATATTGATATGGTGGGAGTGCAATGGGGAGTGGTGGTGGTTGTGACATGATGGAGGGGCATGACTGGAGGGGACAGGGAGTTGGTGGTCACAATCGGGGGCCACAAGATAAGGGGGGCTCAGGGACCAAGTCCATTGTCCTTCATAGGGCCCCATTTGACCATGATCCTGCTGTGTGTGTGTGTGTGTGTGTGTGTGTGTGTGTGTGTGTGTGTGTGTGTGTGTGTGTGTGTGTATTCCTAATGTCTTGGCCAAATTTCCCCTAGTAGTATAAACACCACCTTGGATCTCCCCTGAAAAGAGCTCACACTAGGGTGTGAAGTGGGGCTGGGTATGTGCCATGGCTGGACAAGGTGCTACAGTGTCAGTAGCACAACAGGTAGTATACTTACTTTTGGTGCAGAAGGCTGAGAGGTCTTTTCCCACACCAGGTATATGGATTACAGACAGTGCACCGAGGGGGTATATATCTATAGTCGACTGCACCACAAATAATAATATAAAAAATTTGTCAAAACAGATTTTACCAACACTAAGAACAAAATCACTATAAAAAAAATCTGTGCAGGAGTGCAATTGCCCTTGCACCCCCCCCCCCCAAGACCCCAGCTACTAGCATACAGCAAATCAGAGACTGCACAATTGTGGGGAAAATGCATATCAAAATCCCCACTACTACCGACATCTTTCACTGTCCATATCGTCAGCAAGTCTTTCAATTTTATTTGTGTGTTAATTTCTCTATTGTTAAACAGGTTATTTCCAATAGGCTAGTAGCCTCTTTTCAGGGGAACCCTGAAGTGGTATTTATACTACTAGGGCATATTGGTCTGGTCTTTGGGGAACTTCTCATACAATTTTTAATAGGTGCTGTAGGATCTTTTCTATCCATGTTGATCAAACAGATTCAGCAAAACAGCTGTCAAACAAACAGTAATTTGTTTGGATAGATCCCATATGTAACTCATGCATACATACACACAAACACACACACACACCTATACATATAGGTGTGTATATATATATATATATATATATATATATATATATATATATATATATCTATATATATATATATATATATATATATATATATATATATATATATATATACATATATATATAGAGAGAGAGAGAGAGAGACAGATAGACTTTTGTGCCTCTGTCATGAAGAATTTTGAAAGCTATGGGAGCATCCACCTTTGTTAAATTATCTAGAAAGTTTGAGAAGGGGTTAATGGCAATTTGCTTGCTTTTGCACCATATAGTATCTGTGTTTATTGGCTATTTACAACCACAGCTTGGTATCTCAGAATCTAACAACATGAGATAGTATTAGCAACTGAAATGCAATGAATCGGCTGAGAGTGTTTATGGGTACTTTGTTACTGAGCTGACCATTAGGTTAGCTTACAATTTACACTTTCTGTAATAATGGTTGGTTTGCTGTCACTAGTTTTGTTTAGGACAATAATGTTGGTATGAGTGTTGCTTCTGTCTGATCAAGCATTTTACTTCAAAATATAATTTTCAGAAGAATCCTTACATAATTGTAACATACTGAAAAAGGACCATTTTCAAGCACTAAAATATAATCTTTAATTGTAGCCAAACAGTTAAGTTACTGAGGTCACATTAACTGAATCTTTTAACTTTAAGATGCATCTCATGTACATGGGCTCATCTATTGTTAAAAAAGAAATCTCTGGTGTTAAATAAATAAATAATATGATGTTAAATAGTATTTTAACACTGACCGTTTGGAATTCATGGTTCCTCCTTACTAACATATATCTTAATTATACAATAAATAAGAAAGGACCTAGGCTCAAGCCTTGCAACACCCTCTTTTCATTAGCTAGTTTTTGTATTCTTACATTGGGCATACCATTTTTTTTTCTAATTACTGTAATAGCGTGATATTTAGAGAAGTAATGACATTTGAATCTCTCACCCTTTGGAGTAAAATATCATGTTTGCCATTATCAGATGTATTATTTAGCTATCCACTTGTGTTAACTGCTTAAGATGCCTTGATAACGAAAAACTGAATGTTCATTGTATAGACTTTTTTCCCCTTGTAAAGCCATGCTGAAAAATGTCTTGATGGCTATTACTTTCTGAATTCTTTAAAGCAGTTGCAGCATAGATGTTTTATCAACTTCAGAGATACAGCTGATGAGACTTACAAGATGGCAATGTGGCCTTTTCCTTCAATTACTTTTAATCACAGCAGTAGCAAAAACAAATTTCCGGTCAACGAAGTTGTTTGCTACAGATCATTTTCATAAGTGTCTCACACTAATGGTACTGATTGTTTTAGTTTTTAGTAAGTTACATAAGCAAAAAACAGAGACTCATATGTTTACATATTTTGTAACTTTGTCAGTTGTAAGCATATCAAAAATTATGAATACCAAGAGTGAATACTTACCTGCTGTCTACTTTTCTACAGGAATTACTAAAATATACTACCTGGTAGAATTTAGGATGTTGTTGTTTGCCTTTTCAGCTTTTCCCGGTTAGGGGTTGCCACAGCGGAACTCCGGTCTGCTAATGATTGGCAGTAAATTTTTATGGTGCTGAGTTGCCAGTACGACGCCCAACCTTCAGCAAAGGCACGCCCATTCATGCATGTCTTTCGGAGGCCACTCCACTGCGAGGGAGGGCATGCAGACACCACACAGAAGGTACTCCAGCCGAGAATCGAACAGGAGAACCTCTTGCTGTGAGGCAACAATGCTACTACCGTATCACCTGGTAGAATTTAGGATATAGGAAACATACTATGAAAATTGTATGTGATAGATTCATAGATTATCAGATTGTTACTAGGCTACCAAACTGGGAGGCCTTTCTAAGCCTAGTCAAGTTGTACTGAAAGAATAATGATGTCCTGTATCCAGATTGAGTGCCATTGGTCTCGGCTGTGCTTACATTTTGTAAAGAGATAAACTCAGATTCATAAGGATGCAAAGTTTGTTTCATAGGAGGGGCAATCTCTGAGACACATATCTGTTTCTCCAGAACATTCTGTTTAAGTCACAGACAAAATTCAGGTCCCTAGACCTTGTATTTGTGGTACTGCTGACTTACAAATGTGCATGACATTCATAGGTGTGGGGCTTGTGAATGACTTGTAAGCCAGGCATAGAACACTTCTCAGTAATCTATAGGAAACTGAGTAGAAGAAAAGGGCTTTAAGGTGCTCTGCATAAGGCCAGTCTGCTATGGCTTGCATACTTTTTGTAAGGAACCTCTGAGGCCACTCTAGTTGCTGCATATGCCTGGCCAGGTACATAACGAAGGAGGCATTGTGCCCTATGATTGGTCTGATAAGGGCAAAGTACAGTGGGATAATGACATCTTTGGACCTAGATGCCATGCCCATACCTCTGAATTGTCCAGATTTAGACAGAATGTTCAGAATGTTGCCTCATGTTTTTGGGTTGTTTCTCATAAAATGGATACATTTGTTTCCTCATAAAACAGGGTTTTTCTCACAAATTATTGGCAAGTCATTGAAGGTTGAAGTTAGAAAATAATTACAGACATTTGAGTTTCAGACTCCATGCTCTTCAGATAATTCATGCTAATGTAAAACCTTTTGTCCTATCAACTTTCTAAGTTAAGAGCAACATTTGAAAATTGCCCTGATTGTTGTGCCTTTGCATCCTCGTTATTTACAGCTTTGTCCAGATTTCTTGTTCTAAGATGTTGAGAGGTATGGCCATATGGATAAGTTGCACAAAATAAAAGGATTTCTTCACCAATGTGGTCACATGGTGGTCAAAGGTAAGGCTACTGTCTATGTGGTACCCAGGTACCTGCTCACTGGTTCAACTCTTAAGGGCATATTATCTATATGGTAATTAGCCAGGATGGTTGACTTCCCAAAGGGTACAATTATGTATTTCTTGGCATTGAGTTTGAGACCATGCCTTTGCCACCATTTGTTAGTCAGAGATACACCTTCTTGAAGAATGCTAGCATTTGCAGAGGAGTCAATGATAACCCCCAAGCTTGCAATCATCTGCAAATTTAGCCATAAACCTTCAGCGTGTGCTTTTATTTCAGAGAAACAGATGCCAAAAAAGAAGAGTCCCAGTATCGAGGCCTGAGGTACTCTGCTAATGAATGCCTTCTTGGTTGAGGTGGCCTCACCTATTTTGACCTCCTGCACCCTATCAGTGAGCCATCTGGCTACTAGCCAGTGATAAAAGGGTTTTATACCTAAATGAGTTAGCTTGTCTATAATGCTTTAGTGAGGTATTATATCAAAATCCTTGGCCAAGTTGAGGTAAGCTGTGTGCACAGTCTTGCCTTCATCCACTGCTTTGGTGATCAAATAAATCCACCAGATTTGATAAGCATGACCTTCCTTTAACAAAGCAAAATGTGATGGGTTCAGCAGGTTACTTACCTATGTCCTCATTTATCATGTCCATGATGATTCTTTCCATGGCCTTATATATGAGGCTTGTCATACTTATGTGTCTATAGTTACCTGCATCAATGGTTGGACCTGCTTTGTGCTGGGAAATGGCTGTAGCCGTCTTCCATTTCTTGAGCACAAAACCTGACTGTAGGCAGAGAGGTGTTGCTTCCTGCTATTTATTAAGCATCCTGGGATGTTATGAGGGCCCATAGATCCACTGATTTTGGCCTTGGAAAGTGCATTGATGGCCTGTTCCCTGGTAATGGATGGGGGCATACTTCTCAATCTCTTAATGCAACAAAGCCAAAAATAATGGGGGATCAAAGGTCCCAAAACAGGGACAGATTTTAATTATTGCTCAAGAACCTTAGAACGTTGCTAGAATAAAGGCTTTGTATTAATATGCATTTTCTGAAGGATATGAAGTCTGAAACTCAAATGTTTCCCATTATTTAGTGACTTTGATCTTCACTGATTTGTCAGACAACCACAATGTTTATGAGGAAAAGACCAAAGATATGAGGCAAAAATCTGGATATTTGAGAGGTATGACTGGGAAAATTGCAGTAAGTGATATTTCCTTCGGGGAGAAATTTGAGCTGAACCTATCAGCCAAAAGGTTGGCAATAGCCTCTGGTTCAGTGTGGGTGATGCCATTTGTAATTAGTTCGGAACATTGCTACGTATTTCCCCTGAGGTTACAAAGCTAGCTGTAGAAAGATTTGTGGTTGTCCTTTGCCTGATAAGCTATTTTTGCATTAAATTTAGCCTTTGAAGTATTAACAAGCCCTCTTACCTGCCTGTTTTTGGTTGGGGGCTTTTAGTATGTAGGGCTTTGCTCCTCCCATGCTTAGCTAAGATTTATTTTGTTGTATAACCGACTTGATATCATGATTCCACCAGGGTGGCTTGTCTTTAGAGTTTGTCTTAATATTTCGGCTTTTCCCAGTTAGGGGTCGCCACAGTGGAACTCCGGTCCGCTAATGATTGGTAGTTGAATTTTACCTGCCGAGTTACCAGCCCTGATGCACAACCTTCAACGAAGGTACGCCCATTCATGCATGTCTCCACGCAGAAGACACTCTAGCTGAGAATCGAACCGGACAGTGTCTTCACTGTGAGGCGACAACGCTACCACAGCACCACCACCGCAGATTGAGTTTGTCTTCATATGATAACAAAAATTCTAGCTTCTAAAATTTTTGAGAAAGGTTTTCCTGTTTTTCGACTTGTAGTAGAGAATACTAAAAAAATACCGCGCTAATGGAAAAAATCCTTTCTGTCCAACGCTTAGAAAGTGTAAGTTCTCAAGCAGGAATGTAGAATGACAGAAAGAATAAACTAAGTAAAATGACATTTACAACCTTCATTTTAACAACGTATCATGTGAGATATGTAAATTAACCTTGAAAAACAGAAATTCTTTAAATATTTCCATACACTGGCTCAAGAATAGATAGTGTCATGCAAATCCTACTTATTTTACATGAAATACTATTGAGAATGTTATGTCCACAGGACCTACTTAAGCTCCCTATTACACGGTTTATTATGAAAGTCATAGGATTCTTCATTAAAGACTGTTATGATGCAGGCAATAAGGCCTGAAAGGGTTCGAATTACAGGGATGTAACAGACTGATTACAGCTATTTTAGGGTATGATGTTACAGGTATAGGATCTCATCAACCTTGAAAGATCCATTATTTCCCTACAACGCCCAACCTAAAGGACATTACTGTGCTTAGATAATCGGGCTGTTCAATTGAGCTCCCCATTGAAATTTTGGCACTTGCAATGCCAAATGCTGACAAGCCAAAAAAAAAAAAAAAAAACAAACAAGGATTTGGAAATGCAGGAGAAGACTGAATCTCAAATATCATTTTTCTTCTTTTTAGCAGGGGAGCAATCCCCTCTTCACCTTTGATGTGGGTTGCAGTCCCCCTGCACCCCCAGAACTGATATATATATATATATATATATATATGTATACTAACACCAAGATCGCCATGCCTCATTGAAAGGGAATATTTTAGCAAATGGCAATCTTAGTCTAATTAGTATGTGCAAATCCATTTTTTTCAGCCATTCATTATTCAAGTTTCAGGACTATATCTAGCAGGTCCCAACAATTTAAGTTTTTTACAGTTAAATTCTTCTGTGTTATGAAATAAAGAGTTATGTTATTTATACTGCTTTCTTGTATTGGCAATGACCATTACATAATCATTTTCTACTTTGAAATTTTTATATTTGTTATATAATTTGTTGTTAATTTTGTAATGTGGAGATTTTCTCCCTGGCCCTCCACTGAAAAGGGGCAGTAGCTCATTTGGACTTTCCTGGTCAACAAATGTCAAACAAATAAATACATAAATGATTAGCAAATACATATTTTATCATTTTGATGTAATATAGTTTCCCTGCATAATGTTTCAAAGTTGCTGTAGAATATGTAGTTGTTGGAGGAAGTATTTTATATACAACAAAAGGGCCTCATAGAAACAGACAACTGGTGCCAGAGCCATGGCCTCAAGCTAAACGCCAAAAAGTGTATAGTCATCCCCTTTGGCAAAAACAAAGTGCCCACAATTTACCACATAGGTGGTAATCCATTAAGTACAGAAGAAGTAATTAGGGACCTGGGGACCCAAGTTGGTAGCAATCTCTCATTTGACAACCACATGGCCAAAGTGGTTAGAAAAACATTTTATATAGCTCACCTAATCATGAAGGGATTCACATCTAGATCAGGGGAGGTCATCATGCCTCTTTACTCATCCCTCATCAGGCCCATAACTGAGTACAATGCTTCTTTTGGGATGTACCTTACCAGACACCTGCAGCAACTGGAAAGACCCCAAAAGTAACTCACCAAGAGGATCAAAGGGCTCAAACAGATGCCATATGCTGCCCGGTTAAAGAAACTCCAGCTCTACTCAGTGGCATACCGCCTGCTCAGAGGCGATCTGTGCCTGACGTATAAAGCCGTATCCAACCCGGAATTAATGGACATGCTGCACCTCAGAAAATCCAAATCCCATCGAGCTATGCGCTCGATAGACTTGAACCTCAGCACTGAAATAAATAGGACATGCTGGAGGGACAGATTCATAACCCAGAGGCTCCCTTCACTCTGGAAAAAAATCCCAGTCCAGGTTAGGCAGAGTCCCTCATTGACTCTCTTCAAGAGGAATCTTGATGAGTGGATGGGGGATCATAGGTTTACCCCGGGTATCACTTCTGTGTCAATTTTAGACAGAGGCACAGTATACTAACCTCGAAAAAGGGCATAGCAAAATTAATTTAAAATGGGTGGCGAAAGCCAAACATACTCTGGCTAGGCTTATAAATGCCCTAGGGCAGATAGCCTAGTATGAACCTATGAACCTATGAACATTTAGCATTCATATGATGTAAATATCTAATAATGTCTACACACACACACACACACACACAGACAGACACACACACACACACACACACACACACACACACACACACACACACACACACACACACACACACACACACACGCACACACACTCACACACGCACACACACGCACACACACACACACACACACACACACACACGTGCACACACACGCGCATACACGCACACACACACACACACACACACGCGCGTGCACAGATGCACACATACACACATGCACACACATACACGCGCACACACACACACACACACACACACACACACACACACACACACACACACACACACACACCATGGTATTGTAACGCTACTACAGCTAGTCATGATAAGATCCTTTCATTAATTTACGCATTTCCCTGCTTGTTAACCATTGCTTTGTAACTGCTCCTGATCTTACTTTCATCTTGTTTTATATTTCTTTTCTTGATAACCATGGATTTCTAAGAACCTCAGTTAATGCGGGGAAAGGAAAAGACAGGTGCTATTAAGTTCTGATGTGTTCTGTTTTTTTTTTCTTCTCCTTTACAAACCATGCCTTTTTTTAAGAGTTGTGGTTAGTGAGGAAAAAGGAAATCAAGGCTCCAGAAGATTTCATCCTCAGTGCTGGAATTTCATACTTTTTAGTTTTTACTGGGCTTCACCTAATCTGTGCTCTAAAACATGGACTGTCCAATAGCAAACACTATTTTTTTCAACTCTGTTTTCTAATATGTCTTAGTTTTCAGTAGAGTTTCATAAGCAGAGCACTCTGTTTGAATTCCTACTGAATTTTCTTTTGTTAGTCTCACATCTACATGCCAGTGGCTCTATGTTAGGCGGAGACATTATAGCAGGACTTCATGTGCTTTAAAATATAAAATAAATCACCTCTCAGCTGCCTGTAAAACTGTAAAAAAAAAAAAGGTAAAGCTTAATGGAGCTGGATCATAAAACCATACTCCACTTGAATCCTTACATCTTTGGTAAATAAGACTGGAGGCTTCTTGCAAGCTACATGCTTAAGACAACTGAGATATTCACTGCACAATCTTTGTAGCAAGATTACACAGTGCATCATGAGGGAGCAAGTTAGAGGCTGCTAATTCCTGCAGTGACATGAAGGAACTGGCAGGTACTGCCAGTGAATATCACTGTATGCAAATGCAGACATCTGGAGGTGCAGCTAATTTATACACCATGATCAGAAGAGTGCTAAAGAGCGATTCAAAGGCAGATTCTAAAATACTATTCTATGCAGTAGTGAGAAGACTAAATGTGTTATGGCAGCAGTGGGTTTCTTAGCACCACAATAGCTAAGTACTGCAAGGCTGTATGTGTGTTCATGTGTCTGTCTGTCTTGTGTGTACATACATGCCTGCTTGTGTCTGTATGTCTGTAGGTGCCTGTCAAACTGCACTGTGTGGGTTGGTATGGGGGTATTTAACATAGTTCTTCCATTTGTGTTAAGTGGTCAATTCAGAGATGTGTAAAATGAGGTTTTGGTCACTTCTTATCACAATAGTAGTGCTAGAGCTCACCAGTGAAACACTAGTTGTGCTGCTCTGCATACCCCCCCACCTACATATAATCATTTATTTAATTACTTACTTATTTATTTATTTGTGTTTGCTGGTATAGTCCAACTGGGCAATGCTCTCTTTCTGTGGAGGCCTAGAATGAAAAATTCCAAGACATAAGGAAATATAACATTTCTGTAGAGAATGCAGCACTGGATTTTTACATTGTTGCCTCACAGCAAGAGGGTCTCCTGTTCGATTCTCAGCTGGAGCACTTTCTGTGCGGAGTCTGTATATCCTCCCTGTAGTTGAGTAAGTTTTAAAGACGTGCAGGTTGGTGTGAGTGTGTGTATGTTTAGGCCTTCTGTGAAGGTTGTGCATCAGGCTGGCAACTCGACACCATAAAAACACCATTGCCAGTCAGTCTGCAGACTGGTGATCTGCTGTGACGGTCCCTAATCAGGAAAAGCCAAAAGACATTGCAGTAAAGCATTAGTAGAAATATTTTTTCAGCGAGTAATATAACCATGAATGATAATGTTAAAAGACCCATTAGTTGAAAATGCTCTACAGGTAAACAGCTATTATAATAACTGCAGGTAGGATTGAGGTATATTCAATTAAAGCAATACTGTTATCAATGGCGCATAACATGATAAGTGAAATAACAGCAAACTCTATGTATAACTGGAGGAGCATGGCTTACTTACATTACCAAGGACCTGTGTGTCACCATGAATTATTGATTCAGAACACCAAAACTTCTTTTTTTTTTAATCAGGATATCTTAAAGTGTCCCATGACGTTTTGATTAAAGGAGATGAAAGTTTCAAGGTCTTTGTATGGAAACACTTCATATAATCAAACATTCATAATCTCGAACATGTTTAACTCCAGCAGAAGTGATCAAAAACTGATTTGATTGCTTCTGCCAGTGTTAAATCTGTGGAAGATTGTGCAAAGTGGGGACTGAGGAAATTGCACTTTCCCCACTGTAGAGTACTCTCGGAGCTGATATATATAATTAGCAGGGGGTCTGGGGGTGCAGAGATGCTTGCCCCACTGCAAAAAACATAGGTGTTTTGTTTTTTTCAGTTTTGGCTTTCAGTCTTTTGGGGTCAGTCATTAGCCACTCAAGATTTGTGAACTTTGATGTTTGGAGGTGCATCCCTTTGTATATATGCATCTTCTGTTTTGCCAGATTCTTTCTCTTTCTTGTATACATCTGCCTGGGTACTTTTACTTTCTTGTTTCCATCCTTACTTAACACCTCATCCCTTAAGATAAACAATATCCAAGATCGTTTTTTTTAAGTCAAATATTTCACAGTATATCCCATATTACAATTATGGTGCACTGATAAGATAAAGATGAAATGAAACAAGGGAACCCAAAGCCCTGTAGGACTACAAACTATTATATTTCTAAATACCATCTAGCATTTTGCATTTGTAAGGAAGTGTACTGAATCTATGCAGTTCCAATGATATTTAGAAAAAGTACCTTTGTAAAAGTGTGATTCAAGCAAGATTCACATATCAAAAAGACTGGTCATCTGTTGTGCCCACTTGCTGAGGCATTCAGTGGCACAGAGCCTACGTTACATCCATACAGGCAGGATATGCTGGCCGGGCCAAAGTGTCACATGTCAGTCAACTATGTCCTGACAAAAAGAATGAGAATGTCTCTAACGCAAAGGCATGAATTATATAATCATACATAAAAAGCAGCAGCTCAACGCATTAAAAAAAAAAAACACTTTTGAAAGAATACTGTACTACTGTGCCCAGTGATGGTTGCCACTGTTGATGTGACACCCAGAAATGTGCACAAAAAAGGGAAAAAGGGAGCTGAGAATGGCTAGACAATACTATTGCGATTCAAGGACAGCTTTATTATTCACCTTGGCAAACATGGTGTCAGAAGCATGGTCCTGTTTCCCTTTCAATGAAGCACAGAAAAAAATAATCTCTCTCTGAAGACAGTTAAATTTTAAAAAGTAATCATTTGGTGGCATGGCCCATTCTGAATAACCCCATATTTAAAATTCAAGAAAAACTCTCCCCAAAAAGACCTAGTCTAAATTCAAGTAAAAAAATGTTTGCTTTGCTGGGGGTTAACCTGCTGGGTTGCCAGTCTACTATTTAAAATCTGTGTGGTTATGCTGCCATAATCTGGTGATAATTTTAAACTGGGGGAGAATGATAATTTGTTAAAAGTTGTATTAGTGCTTGCAAAGTGATTGGTGCAGCCAACAGAATGTATCACTTCATATAACGGTTATCTGAGGATTACTGTCTGTAAACTTCAGTGCATATTTTAGTGTGCATTCTATGATCAATTGAAATCTCATAGATCAGAGTTCCAAAGCATTCCACAAATGATGTTGTTCTGCTCTGTTTATTGTGATTATTTTTCAGTTTGACAAATTATAGAAAATAAGACTGACAAAGATGTTGGATGCGGACAGTGTATTTACTCAGAAAGAGATTCTCCTTGTAACTCTTCCATGTGCCTCCTAAATTCTGACATTTGCTGTGCTTTCTCTTTTCTTAATATCTTTGCAAGTCATATGAAGAGTTGGCCTAGGTCTTCTGGGGAAGAACTGTACAACACAAAGCTATTAGGTAGGTGCCAAATATATGTAAATAACAGATTTCCGTTCAAGAAGAGGACATTTGGAAGACTGCAATCTGAATAAATTCTGCATGTATGCAATCATGATTATGAAAGTACCAGGGTTGGAGAGGAAGGAGTCCACTGCATGGGGTCAGATGGGGGCCGGGAAGCCCCACAGAAATACAGTAATACTAAACTTTCCAAAGTGGTTATTTAGCAAACATTTGACTTCTCTTGCCCATTCATAAAAAATGCAATGAGTCAAACAAAAGTAAATGACTTGCTTAGCTTGCATACTTCATGGAAATACATGAACTTCTTCAAGAGAGTGGAGAGGGAAGGATGCTGTTAAAAAGGATCATATATTCTGTGGGATAAGGAGTGGACAGTGCAGGACAACATTTTGACAAGATTATACAAAAACTTTGAGCTTATATGCATTTTTCTTTTTGCATTTTGATTTGTGGCCGAACAATAACTACAGGCCACATGCCTCATATATGGATGTCAGTAATTCTTAAAGAGATTGTAAAGACCCTTGTAAAGCTACTAACCAGGATGCTAGCATAACAATCTTACTATGAAAATGCTTGAATAAAAAAGTAATTATTAATATAAGCAATCAGTTTAAATATGCTTGTATAAAATGTCTGTTAAATGATATCAATTATTATGGCCAAGGTTAAATGCACCTCCTCCACTTATTACCTGCAAAACATGCAAATATAGTTAACAGAACCAGTCAATATACAAAAAAAAAAGTTCTGCTATTAGGCAATCTTAACTATAAATATGAAATTATTTTCAGCTGTTACGTTATCTCAAAGTTTGCCAAGTATAGCACTAAACAGATGATCAAAGACTATACTGAGACTACTAGTCTGATAAGTATAGAATGTTAATAAATCATAAAAAAGATGTAAACACATCACCACAGGTTCAAACTTAGTGTGAGGAAATACTACTCAGCCTGAGAATATGGTTATGTAACATATGCAAGAGCTGGAACTCCCATAAAGGTTACTTACCCGGAAAAATTCAAGGTATAATCACATTGTCTTATATGGACCACCTTAAATCCCAGTCTCTATACTCTGTATACTACAGATTACTGATAGGCGACCTATGCCTGGCATCCTCAAATCAAGCTCTGATGGATCTTTTGCACATCTGTAAAATTAAGAGCATCAGCACCACTATATCCAAGGATTTACATTTTGGTTGTGACATAAATTAGACATGTTGGTTAGACAAATTTATAACTCAGAGGATCCACATGCTCTGGAACAGGATCCCCATCCATGTGAAGCAGAGCCCATCCCTAACCCTATTTAAGTGTAACCTTCACCAACAAAAGGGAGATCAGAAATTCACTTCAAGTTTGAACCTCGTGTCTCTGACAGACAGAGGCAAACAGTAATGCCCAGACTAGCATACCCCATGTAACCTCTAGAAACTTTGTAACTAACATACCCCCTCCTAATAAACACCCAAACTACTTAGGGACACAATTGGGTTAGATTGCATGGCTAGGCTTATAAAGGCTCTGGTGGTCGTGAGCCTTGTATATACTTATGAACTTGTACAAACTGCTGTCTGATCTCATTAAAGGGGAAACATTTTCATAATTTAGTCAAATACATTTCTAAAAGCCGAGGTGGTACAGTGGTAGCGTTGTTGCCTCACAGCAAGAGGTTCTCCCGTTCGATTCTCGGCTGGAGCGCCTTCTATGTGGAGTCTGCATGTCCTCCCCATGGTCGAGTGGCCTCCAAAAGACATGCGTGAATGGGTGTGCCTTCGCTGAAGGTTGGGCATCGGGCTGGCAACTCGGCACCATAAAAATCTACTGCCAATCATTAACGGACCGAAGTTCCGCTGTGGGGACCCCTAACCTGGAAAAGCCGAAAAGACAAACAAACAGTCAAATACATTTCTAAATTTACTTTCTTCTGCTCCTTTTACTGACTAGTGGTAAATCTTATCCTTCTCTAAAGTTGCCATAGCATTCAGTCTCTTCACCTCCTTCTTAAGTAATACACAGGAAAAATGCCCACTTACTAAATGATGTTTCTGAGGAAATAACTATGGTTTTCTAAATAGTTTTTTAATAGATAAACCTTTTAAACGTTGATCGAATTGTATATATGATTAGATTTTTTATAGATATTTTTTATAGATATTTTTTATAGATACTTTTATGTATATATAAAATTTGATACTATTATGTATTTTAAACAGTTACTGATTGTGAAGTGTTAAAATTTCCCTCCCTTCCTTTTATGTGCACCAATGATTAAGCTTTTTACTATTTGAATTTTTGTAGTAGCCACCCAATAGTTGTTTTTTTAATACTATATAAGATGTTTGATGTAGAAATATAATTAAGTCTGATGAAGCGTCCTGCGGACGTAAAAGCGCTCACTGTTTTTCTTTTTGTCTCAATAAACTTCGTCTTTGGAATACATTTGCAGTTGGAATATATTTGCTGTTGAATTGGTTGGCTTCGATTGTCGTGGTGTATCCTCTCTATATGTTTTTTGGACTTATTTGGTTTTGAGAGGATACTTTATCCTGGTTAGTATTTTATACACTTTACAGATATTAACCCATGTTGATATTTTCTGCCTTTTCTTCCAATATATAATTATGGTAGGGTGAATGGAGCAGTTGACATGGGTGCAAGCTGTCAGTGGAGCAATTGGGAGGTGCATTACAGGCTTCAAAAATGAATTAATGCCAATACTGCATTTGTGTTCATGACAAAAGTACCAAAGCAATCAGTGTGTGATCATTTAATTGTACCAGACTGTAGTTTGCCATGGTTTCAGATGTTTTTTATTTTTTTTGTTTGTTTGTTTGTTTTGCTCCTCTGTTTTGAGTTGGAAAGGGACATTTCACGGATCTGCACAGAGTGACTGATGGCATAGTTACAATTCTGCTTTTCTTTGTAATGAAAAGCATATTGTGTAACCTTCAAAGGTGTTAACTAGGGCATCTGTCACATTTTTTATTAGTGATATTTATGTTAATATTAGGTTCTCTGATCATCTATAAGCTCCCCTAGTGGGGCAGGTACTGAATATCAAACAGAACAAGATCAGATGTTGCCTTCTAGACCAGACAAAGGCTGCACATATTTCCTTTTACTTTCTAATCAATATTTATATTATTTTGCTAAATCTCATTTTGCTACATATTAAAGGTAAGGTCCTTAGCCCTGTACTGTGCATTTATTTTTGAGTACCATTTTGGAGAACCTGAATTTCTTTCACTGAAGCAACTATTTGGCCTAGTCTGTAATCAACAGGATACTTGGTTTCCCACAAGCAATTTTACCCTTTTATATACAAGAATGAAAGAATAAAAAAAGAGGTGGCCTTGAGGTGGCCTCAGTACAGAGCTCCACGAAACACAATTGATAAGCCTTGTCAGGACAGACAGACTTTGACTTGCTGAGTTATGTTCCTCAAGCAATATTTTACCAATTGAATTACAAAATGAACTGACATTACTGGGATCCCAGAGCAAGTGGGCCATAAGTTGTCGATTACTGCCTCTCAGCAGCTTCTGAATTCCTGACCAGACTAACTTTCCTGGGCTAGAGGCCAGTTAGCCCCACACTGACAGGATGGATTAATTTTCTTTTACCATTTTGGAGAAGGATAGGATATCAGGTTGACCTGGCTATAGCATCATGCTTGCTGTTTCAGGCATTCTGCTTAAGTCATACCTCTCCTGTTACATGCAGAGATTAAGAAACAAGATGTGATTAAAGTGGCATTATAGGTGAAGCCCTCTGACCTGGTAAGGTGCCCCTAATTTATGATCCACCATGTAATTCAGTCATCTTTCATCACTGTTCCAGCACTCACACTGGAGTATGGGACTAGGTATACCAACAGTATGTCCCCACACATTCCCCCTGCCATGTTATCAGCTCCTCAAATTCACAGCCTGCTAATCCAAAATGATTAATCTGGGTAACCCAGAAGCCATCTTAAATGAGGGATCGTTATGCAATTGTCATAATGGCTGCTAAAGTATACTCTGTCCCATGATACTTCAATACTGTAGGATCGGGTCTATATTATATTATCGAAAGGAGCAAATGTTGAATGCTTAAATGTCGAAATTGACTTTCATTAATTTCTGTTTTATGAGACTGCAGTATAGTGAAGATCGGGAATTTTGCCCTTTCCTCACTGTAGTGCGATCTTAGAGTTGGTATATATAATTAGCGGGAAGGGGGTGCAGCCCCCCACAAAAGTGATTTTGATGAATGGCAATTTCGACATTCATTCCTTTCGATAATATAATATAGACCCTTAGGAACACACAACTCCATTTCATCTAATAGGGCTGTCAAAACACTGTTCATGCCATCATTCAACACAAAGGAGACCATGATGGTGATCTTACCAGGCCAACCATTTAAGAAAAATAATCCTACCACTGGCAAAAAAAAAAAAAAAAGAAAGTGCACCACAACAGCTAGATACAGAAAGTAACTAATACTGCAGAGTTAAAGATTATGTCGAAAGGGTAGGAACTGATGCATTCACCAAACACTGAAGATTTCCCATCTGAATGTAAACACCATAAATAATAAATGAAAATTACTAGAAAGCTAGATATGTAAAAAAAGAAAAATGACATTCTGGCTCTAACTATGGCACATCTGAAGGACAAAATATGCTTGCGTTATAAAATTTACAAAACTGCAGCCTTTTCCCAGGACAACAAGAGTAAAGGTAACCTAATTATAATTAGAAAGTATTATTAGTTGACCATAATAGTTGTATCAATGAATCTTTAAGTTACCACTTGGCAAGAAACCAACTCACCAACTTTAACTAATAACAAACTCAAACTATTGAAAATTATTTTATGTAAGGATTTTTCTCATCTGCATCAACTGTAAGGGGGTCAAGCCCCCAATCACTGAAATTATTGGTATGAATTCCATGGTTGCACAGAAATAATGGAAATGCCCCACAGTGGAGTAAGTAAGTGAAATGAGTCCTTATCTAGCAGGAACATGACAAGGTAGCCTCTTATGCAAGAAGAATAACTTATTGCAAATGATTCTACCAAGTGTCTGCTCATGCAGGTATCATTTACAGGCCAGACCAAACGCCTGGTCATCTCCAGCCTTGGTTAAACTCTTTGAAGATCTACTGGGGCTGTCCCTTAATAAATCATGCTGCAAGGAAACACTAGTAGCCAGTTAATAAAAAGGTTGTGCCCCCTGAAGATGGCTATATAACTTATTTCAAAACCAACAAGGTGTAACACTGTATCACTGAACAGTGACTTACTGGATGGCATCATCACAACCAGATCACACAGATCTGTCAACACATTTAGGTGCATCTAAACTGTCTCAGTAACCATTTTCCAATTTCCTGCATTTGCTCTTTAAATGAGCTAAGTGTAAGCTACTTTATGTCAACAGGAAACTGATTCATCCACAGTGTAGAATGCTAACCCACACAACTCCAGACACAAAAGCTTTTCTGACATACTGACAGAGACACAGGACAAGTTATCCCCGGCTAGACTAATAAGACTTAAATATAAAAATCTGTCTGGTTTTCCAGCACTCTTAAAATACAGAAAAAATTGGAAAAATATGAAACCATTTTCTGTCAGGCCCTTCACCATTATGTTGATTTCCTTAATAATAAAAAAAAACATATATATATATATATATATATATATATATATATATATATATATGCACATTAGCTAAAACATCAACATTTCTCAGAAGGAAATTAACCACCTATTATTACTTTTATAAACTTTTAAATGAAATGTGTCTTTGTATCACTTTACATTTGTTCACTAGATGCTGTTTATGTCTTACTATGAAGTTCATTGTGCGCATTGAATATACTGCTTCACTCATTCTGTTTTAACTCCTTTGTACCAACTAACGCATTTTCTTTGTACTCACTGTACAGTACCTTATTCTCTGGACCGTAACTGAAATTTGGCCATGGAGAAGTCCACACAATTAATAAACAAATACAAAACTAAGAGGAAATGTCTTATGTACTTATTCATCTGTAAAACAGCTGTTCAAAATCTAGGTTCTTTTAAAAATATAAACACTGATCTAACAAAATTATAAGCAGTACTAGGTTTAGGGACAGGTGAGGCTATCAATATTTGCTTCCCTAATTTATTACTTATATTTATGAATGTGGGAATCACTGAGGTGCTATAGTTAAAATTGGTGCCTCACATCTCTTGGTTCTCTAGTTCAGATTTTTGCCCTGGAGTGTCTTCTTTTTGCAGTCTGTACATTTTCATTTGTCTGCATAGGTTTTCACTGGGTATGACACTGTCTTCATACTGCCCAAAGACGTGCTGCAGATACATTGGCATTCCTCCCTATTGTCCATATACATTTTGTGCAAATGAGTGAGTATGTGTCTTCTAAAATGGGATGATTGCCTGTTCACCATTAGTTCCTCTGGTTTTTGTTCATTGAGTGTCAGGATAGGTTTTAGTTCCGATGCAGCCTTAAATCAGATAAAGTAGGTAATAAGAAACTAAATGAATGAATTTGATTAATAAATAAATTAATTAATTACTGTATCTATTCTCAATGAAGACAAGAAAAAGCAAACGTGCATTTGTCAGAGGAAATTTGTTAGACAAAAATGATGAGAATTACTAACAGGGTGATAATGGACAGCACTGGACAGCATGTAAGTACCAATTAAGAATGCAGATGCCAGTAAACACATACTGGCAAAACACATCCCTGAAGTTTTTTTATACACTTAAAAGTTACCAGAAGAACAATAACAATGGGTATGCCTTCAACATGCAGTTTCTAATTATTAAGAAGTAAGAAAGGCTAATAACTGTAATTATTGACTGATTAATCCTCAGTGATTTACCAGTAAAAAAAAAAAAAAAAATTACAAGGGACAGGCAAATAATACAAGGTGAAATTATGAATGATAAGAGTTAAGAGAACAACAGGTTTTGCATTGACATGCATTTTCAGAATGGCAAGCAAGTATGACTTACAAAGGAAATGGCAAAAAATATGAGGCAACATCAGGGACCTTTAGGTTAATCGGACAACTTGTTTTGCATCAGTTTGCATTTTTTGAATGATATGATGTATGAAGCTTTGTTATCGGACATTATTGACCAACTGCAGTCCTCAGTAGTTTACCAGAAACTCAGATGGGATACAGAAGACTCATAGCTAGGACATTACTAGGCTAGCAGCCTAGAGCCCTTACAAGACTAGTCATGTTAATCCTGAGTTGCCTCAATTGTACTTGGTTAGATAGATGTAATTTGCAGATGATGTCTATGATCAACACTGACTACCCTGTCCATGAGGGACATGGGTGCCTCCACCAGAGTGAATTTGCAGTCTACCATCCATTTGCCTAGGTTGCTCTTAAACAGAATCAGTGAGGAGGTCTGCTTCATGTAAATTGGAAGTTTATTCTAGAGTAGCAGCAATCTCTGGGAGATACAACTGTCACTCCAACATGTTCTGTTAATGTCACAGGCTAGGTTAAGATCCCTAGAGTGACATTTTTGTGCCATTTGACTTGTGGGTGTGCAGCATTTCCATCAGGACAGGTTCAGAAACTGCTCTGTAGGCCTGGCATAAGTCGCCTCTCAGCACCTTATATGATACAGAGTAAAGTGACAGGGCTTTGTCTGTCCATGTAAGTCATGGTTTGGAGGCCCTGTGTTTTCTTGGTGAGAAACCTATGTGGTCTCTCCAGCTGCTGCAGGTGTTTGGTGAGGTACATGCAGAAGGCAGCATTGTACTTTATTAATGGTCTGATGAGGAGGGTCTATATTATATTCTCGAAAGCCGACAATGTCGAATCTGACATTGTTGACATGAAAATATCAAATGCTCAGAATCTCGAGCGTGTAAACAGAAATCTCCGTAAGGGGAGATTACCATTTACTGCAATGTAGTGCTGCCTCAGAGTTGGTATATTTAAGTAGCAAGAGGTGTGGGGACTGCAGGGGGGCTTGCCCCCCCCCCTGCTTAAACCCGTTAGGGTACTTTTTTCTTCTTTTTTTTTCTTTTTATAAGGTCGATGTTTGAAGACATTGAACATATGGTGTCGACCATATGTTGTTTGATGTTTTCAAATGTCGATCTTATAATATAGACCCGATGAGGGTTGAGTACAGTCAAGTTGTAACATTTTTGGACCTGGATGTCATGCCCTTACTTATGTGATGTACAAAGAACAAGGCTTTCCTTACCACTGTGGAACCTTGGTGGTCAAAAATCAGATTGCCATTTACCTGTGTTCCCAGATCTTGTACCACTTTGGACTTGGGGAAGGGTGCTGTCAATACTGCAATTAGCAAGGAATTTTGCTTTGCCAAAGGAGATAATAATATACTTTTTTGCATTTATTTTTAGACTGCATTTTTGGCACCAGTCATTTGTCTGTGTTAATCCCTCCTGTAATATGTTAACATTGTTGGGGGACTCAGTTACTGCATCCAATTTGCAATCATCAGCAAGCTTAGTAAGCCAAAGACTGTTTACTTTAGCCTGGACATCTGAGAAACAGATTCCAAACAGTAAAGGGCCCAGCACAAATCCTTGTGGTATGGCACTGGTGATGGGGGTACTGGTAAAGGTGGAGTCATCAACTGTGACAATATGTGTTCTGTTAGTGACCAACTGGCTGCCTATTTAGTGACTGACATAAGGGTTAATCCCCAACTGGTAGAGCTTCTCAATGATACCTGTGTGGGGGATTGTGTTAAAAGCATTGGCTAGGTCAAGATAGGCAGTATGCACTGTCTTACCTTGATCTAGGACTTTAGTGGATTTTTTGAAGAAGTCTACTAGGTTTAATACAAATAATCTACCCTTAAAGCCAAATTGGGTTGGGTCTAGAGTCTGAAGGCTGCCAATGTCCTTGTTGATAAGGATCATGATGAGGCTGGTTGGACTTATGGGTCTATAGTTCCCAGGGCAGTTGATGGCACCTTTGTTGAAAGGCATTACTGTTGCTGTTCTGCACTGTGCTGGAATCAAGCCAGCTCTCAGGCTATCATTAAAGAGAAGGCCAAGTGGCTCTACTAGGTCCTTTTTTAGATTGCTTAGTAAGCAAACTGGGATGTTATCTGGTCCCGTTGAGGCCATGTTTTTGGCCTTGGAGAACACAGATATGACATGATCTCTAGATATACGAGGCAGAGGACTGGTGTCAGGTATGCTTTGGGGTATGGCTGTTGGGGACAGGGGGGGGGGGTGAAGTTTACTCCAAATCTGTCAGCTAGCAGGTTGGCAATTTCCTATGGTGCAGTATGAGTGCCACCATCCACTACCAGTTTGGCACAATGTTGGGTATTCCCTTTCACATTTCAGACATAGTTAAAGAATGCCTTATGATTATCCTTAACTAGGGATGAAATTTTAGGTTTGTAATTAACTTTAGAGGATTTTATAAGATTTCTGATTTGCTTGTTCAAGCTATGGAGGGCATTTTTTCCATGCTGAGTCAATTCTCTCTCCTTCTTACACATCAGTTTTTTCTTTTTGTTATATAACCTGTTCATACTTGTGGCCCACCAAGGTGCTGTTTTTTTCTGGAGGACTTGGTTTTAATCTGGTCAGGTAGTGCTGAGTCCATACAGTTACTTAAGTGTTTATACAGAGCATTTGTGTATACCTCTGCATAGGAGTCATTGTTGTCTGTGATGGTGGGGGGCATAAAACATTTTATACCATCAGTTAGTAGTCTGTAGTTTACTTTGGAAAAGTTTTTTTATTTTTTTTTTTTTTTTGCTCCTGTGGTGGAGACAGTTCCAACAGTTACTTTGAAGGAGACTGATATATGGTCCGACCTTACCAGGAAGGGTAACACAAGGGGGAGAGTGCAGTGACTCCGCATGATGGTGAGTTCTATGTCTAGGACATTTGAGCTTTTGAGGATGCAGACTATCTAACAAGATCAGGGACCTCTGGGCAAGCATGTATGTGCTCATGTATGCCACCTAGTCGATGGAAGAATAATTGAAATATCCCATAACTAAAGTGTTGCGTACAGCGAGTGATTCCAGTAAGTCCAGGTAGGCAGTGTGTTTTTCCTCAAGTTCATGGTGGGGGACCTATAGCTTGCAATGATGTGGAAGGGTATTTTGCCTATAGCTAATTGGACATGTAATAGTTTGAGAGAGTTGTACTCTCTGAGCAGTCTGAAGGTATACTTGGCTTTAATGAAGATGGACACAACTCCACCTTTGGTTCTTTCATACTCATTTTGAGGTCTAATCACGTGGAAGGCATTGTAGCCTTGCACGGCCAGGGTACTTTCCATGGCCTTGAACCATATCTCAGTGACCACACTAATGTCAGCATCTTCCTAGGTGTGGAGTGCTTACAGGGAGTGCAGTTTCATGTTTTGATTTGTAACATTAAGCAGCAGAACCTTGAGTTTGTCTCGAGTGGATTTTGTTTTGCCAGAAATGTTGTTTTGACATTGCCTAAAAAAGGTACTAAGGGGGAGGCAAGTGCCTTTGCTAGTATCCAAAAGCCTACAGTAGACAGGTGTAAACCATCTCTGGAAAGTAGCCTGGCCTGCCGACTATATCTTCCCAGGCTGAAAGAGACTGGATTGCCCTGGACTGACACGACAAGCTAAAACAATTATTGAAGTTAATAATTTTTTGTTTATATTTTGGCATCATCCTGGGTGAAGGAATAATGCTGCCTAGGGCTACAGTCATACCTGCCTGGGATGCAAAATCTGAGAGTTCAGTCATGTCTCTATTCATATAGTCCAGAGAGGTACATCTCAAGTCATTCACTCCAACATGGGCTATGACAGAGACATAACAGTACTTGTTGTTGACTGTCTTGAGTGTATGTGTGATTTGATGGATCCTAGCACCTGACAGGCAGCTGAACGTGACTTTCTTCATGTTAGGCCTGGTGAGGGGGGCACCTGTGTGTCTCGCTATGGAGTCATCTATGACCAAGACATTAGGTTTTGAGGTGTTTTGTCTTAGGGGCTTATTTGCTGAGACACTGGTATTTGTGTATGTTACTATATGCAATGGTTTCAATTTGCATAGAAGTGTGTTCAAGTATTTTATGTTTGGGATGTCTCTCATCTTTTGGTAGGCTTCTAGTACCTCTATGTATGTGAATTTATGTGATGTGACCTTATTTTGTATGACAGGTAAAGTGTGTGTGTGTAACAAACTTAGATAACGAAACTGATAAATTTGAAAAAAACAACACGTCACGAATGCTAGAACAGGTTTAATGGCCATCCAGAAAAAACAAAACTGAGCGCTTTCACCCGCTAACATACGGGTTTCTTCAGAGTTGATTAAATTGTATAAACAGCTGATTTATATACCCTGAACAATCAAGTAATTTGTGTACTCAATTAAGTAAATAATTAATTAATTAATTAAATTGGTTTTGTAAATATTCAATTTCATCTAAGACAACCGGACATCTTAAAAGGACAAGACTTAAAAATATTCACATAAATCTAGTTGTATAAAAAACACACATACAATAACAGTCAGTTATAAAACACTTACAAAAAACTTATACAAAAAATAAATAAAAACTAGTGAAAACACTAGTGAATGATAATGATAAATTACTATCTATAACTGCTTAACCTGTATTATAAAAACCTGTTGTACTTTGAAAATTTTAATATAAATTTGTGCAATATAATATAATATATAATGTATTTATAAATAATAAATAAATATAAGTATAAATATTTAATTAATTAATTAATTCTTTACTTAATTGAGTACACAAATTACTTGATTGTTCAGGGTATATAAATCAGCTGTTTATACAATTTATTCAACTCTGAAGAAACCCGTATGTTAGCGGGTGAAAGCGCTCAGTTTTGTTTTTTCTGGATGGCCATTAAACCTGTTCTAGCATTCGTGACGTGTTGTTTTTTCAAAAGTGTGTGTGTGTGCTGACGACCTGTTTGATGCCCGGTTTGTTATGTGAGAGCATTGATTCCAATTTCATAGTGAAATTACATCTGTGACATAGGGCATTTGTTTGTTTTAGGAGTAAATGGTTGCCAGTATACATGAGGCAATTACTACATTGCCTCAGGATGCCCATGTCAATTAGGCAGGCCAGTGAAATGATGGAAAACTGCACATCCATTATAGCATGTTTTTACTGTATGTACTGTTAGGAATGGGAGTGGGCTAGTTTAACCAGTTTTTGCACTAGAACTAACAAAGGTGCTTGTTCTATTGAAGGCTATGGATGATAAGTGTGGCACAGCTGCTCAGTAGGCAGCTGCGTTGCCCATAGTGCAGTGGAGAAGCTTGGGAAGGTTCCACTAACAGAAGTCTAGGGAAAAAATTAGTTTCAAGGAGTTTGTATCTATAAAGGGCACTGCTAACCCCTGTTGCATGTTGCAGTACAACACCCAAATGAAAGGCTTAAATGCATTTGAAATTAAAACATTTTAAGCTAATCCACCAATAGGAAAGCACACAATGAACCTTTCTTCAGCAATCCCCAGCTCAGAAAGGCTGGATCCACACTCTTTTGCTACAGGGGTGCAGGTGACCCCTTCTTAATGTAAGATGGTGGTTTAGTGCTCAAGTGTATCAATAACAGACAAGATTCAGCAGGTCTGAATCTAGTCTATGGATTTTATGCATCAGAACAGTGCAAATCAAGTGCAGACAAGTGCAAAAAATGCTTAAAGCTATTTTTGTGCATTTCCCAGCTAAGGTAGACCAGGTAAACACCTGCTGCCACTAGATGAATAATCCCAGTCCTCCTAATGTAAAAGTACAGTAAAGTAATGTCCGGAGTGAAATGCTACCACAAACAAACTTAAAGATATGGATATGGCACTGTACTTTAAACAGCTTATAAAAGTGTGATTATTCAATAAAAGTACTTTACTTTGAGTAAAAGAGCCAAGAGCCACTCAGTTGTACAGGGTTTATAAAAGCACTAAAAAACAAGATAAGCTGATCAATATGCACTCCAGCCAATTAAACTACATTTAGAAATCTCAAGTGTTTACCCATCCTAAACAGACCAGGCTACCTCCCAGTACACTAGATGGAAAATCCACTGACCTCTTTTGATGGAAAAGCAAGTGTTTGACTGTTTGCTGGAGTATAAAAATGCACTGCTTTATCCAACAGCTAGCTAGATAATATAGCCAGATCAAGTAGAACAAGCAATGGGAGGCAAAATGTACTTTTCCAATATAAACACAATGAAAGGCAAATAAATAATTCAGGATATCAACAGCAGTATAGAAGGGGGTGGATCTAATTAAGTTCAATTTATAGTACGGTTGTGCAGCTTATATTTACCAGGTTTAAAAAGCAGATTAACAGGGGGCAGGGTGGGTGGAAAAATACAGCAGGGATCACCAACAATACTTTAGTTTATGCAGGGATGAAACTTTTTCAGACAAAGACAAGGGCCCAAAATTTCAAAAGAGGGGAGGGTGGGTGTAAAAGCACAGCATGGATCAGCAACGCTGCTTTACTTTATGCAGGCTTGAAATCTTTTCAGACAAAGACAAAGGCCCAGAATTTCATTATTTAAGTACCACCCAAGAGACAATTTAACCAATGAAAAACGTGTGAAATGTGCAACCTACATAATTTAAATGTCTACCTTTCACATAGAACAAAAACACCAGGCCAAGTAGATTTCATAAAACAGAAAACAAAATGGAGCAGGTATCAGTCACGGACATATTCAGGGTATTCAGCAATATCTTCCCTGTGTAAAATGTTTAATGTAAGTACTTAAGGTAATAGATTGACTATCAGTAGAAAGTGACTTTTTTAAACTTGCTTGCTGGTTATATTGTGTGATGCTACTTTTCATAAAACACTGTTTGTAGCAGTGTTACTACTGCAGCAGCAGCTGCATTCAGCTGTCAAACTACAGTACTGCTGTAACGTTATAAGCAGTACACAGACAAACTGTGATAGTTAACAGTTCTCCATTATCACCACTGTTGGTGCTGAAGGTTTGCACCTACAATGCTAGGGAAAACGTCCGCACATATTTTTATGCTAGAAGATATTAAAGGCCCAAAGTAAACTTAAAAAAAGACAATAATAATTAGATAAGCATTTCTTTGCATTGCACATACAGTCCTTTCAGTTTATTCATTAAGTAAATGAGGTTGATTCACTTTTTAAATGGGGACCATATTCAGGCTTCCCTGATACACAGAAAAGGATGCTGTGACTTTGAACACAGATTTAGACATTGTAGCTATGCAGTGAACCTCGACATTTGATTTTTTTTTTATCTTGGTAACCTTTTATCCGGGGCATTATTTATTTATTTATTTGACATTTGTTAACTGGGTTAGTCCTATTGGGGTAGACAACCCATTTTCAGTGGAGACCAGAGGAGAAAAGCTCCACTACAGACAAATTACAGTACAAGTGTTATAAGCACCAATATAAAGAATTATAATACATAAGTTCCAGAAATACAGAAAAGTATAGTCTATAACATAATAAACAACATTACAAT
>NC_056745.1:1230085871-1230108371 GCF_019279795.1 Protopterus annectens
CTAACTACGTCCCCACTCTATGACCCAGGAAATGCATAGCTCATATTTAAATTTACTGCAGCCACTCACCATCCTGCCCAATTCCATATTTATTGGCAACTTTAACTACCCTTGTGTAAACTTTGAATTATACACAACCCCATACCTGCAAACATACTGCACCTGGTCTTCACTATTATAGGAGAATGCTGCACCCTCGCCCCCCACTGTAATGTCCTCTGTGGTAAGTTTGGACTACAAAGCTGTCTCCCTTAAAATAAAAATTAAAATATGTGGCCCAAACATACCCTGTACCATTTACAAACTATTTTAAAGACAAACTTCCAACTATTAAATGACAACATGACAAAATTTCCGTCTCCCCAAACCATGAGAACATAGCTGCCTATGTGGAATTGTTTAGAGAAACTATATACAATCACATTAAAAAATATACAGACACAGCTGTGCTTATTAGAATAAGCTCAGAACAAACTCTAAAAAAACAAGCCACCCTGGTGGAATCCAAACATCAATAAGCCATACAACATAAAAAAGAAAGTCATAGTAAAATTCAGAAAATATAGTGCCAAACAGGATGAAAACTCTCTCATCAATCTAAAAAACAACTCAGAGAGCAAATCAGGCAAAGCTTTCTTTAGCTATGTCCATAGCCTTGAAGGCTGTACACAACAATGAGCAAAGCTAACTGTGAATGGTGAAACCTATGCTCAGCCTGTAGATTTGGCAAATCTACTGGCTAATACACTCAGCTATAATTTTCCACGACAACCCCTCTAGAAATAACATCAAATATAATCCCCCAACCATCACTAGGAAACAGGTTCTAGATGCACTCTTCAAGGCCAAAAACAAAACAAAACAATGGGCCCCAATAATATTCCAGGATGTCTCCTGAATAGCATGAAACATGACTAATCAGGACCACTGGAGTCACTTTCTAAGTATTGTATCTAGTCAGGCTTTGTGCTGCATGAATGGAGAACTGCAAAAGCCATCCCTTTGCATAAGGGCAGACCTTCTTACAGACCCAGTAGTCTGACTAGTCTTGTATGCAGACAAACAGTTGGTGACACACACATGTTGGAGCAACAAATCCATGGTCAGAATTAGCATGGAAAAAATTAATAATGGCACTGAAAATCTCCAGACACTGGATACAATCCTTTTTTTTTCAAGGGATGCCCATGCTTGGTCTATCTGGTAGACTTCTCACAGAAGGTCAGCAAAGAAATGGATGAGGTCAAAATGGGAAATATCACCTACTTGACCATCAAGCCATGCAGACATTGCAAACAAACTCATGGAATTTGGCATAATCCCCTATGTTACATGCTGGATTGTTTGCTTACTCTCAGATAGGACCCAGGAAGTTAAAATGGGGGAGTCCACCTCCAGAAAGAGGTCAGTCATGAATCCGTCAAGGCTGGGTCTTTTCGTTTTTGGCATCTACTTTACATCTACAAGGCCAATATCTACGGCCTTTAACTGACCAAGTCTGCAGATAACTGCAAGTTAGGAACATAAAATCCCCAAGCCAGTAATATCTGCCAGGAAGGGTTAATACAGACAAACAATTGTTGCCGTAGACATGTTGAAGGGACAAGTACATGTCTCAGGGCATAGTCCTTCTATGGAAAAGGCTTTCCATCTGTGGAAGCAGAGTTCTTTCCTCACCCTATTCAAGCATGATTTAGACCAGTGGATGGGAAATCAGAAAGTCATGCTTGGTCTGTCACTCCTCTCTCTAATGGATAGAATCAGCTTGCAAATGTTTGACCATGCATGCCTTAGCTTATACATACCCTAAAAATAACCACTAGGGGTCTGAGTTTGTTGGATAGATTTGGGATACATGGCTAGGCTTAAAACGGCCATTTTGGTTATTAACCTAGTATATACTAATGAAGCTATGAACCTAATATTAGAATTCCTATTTTTTTTATTTTTTTTCAGTGGGTTATTTGGATGTGGGATGCAACTTTCACTTAGCAGTGAGTGGGTGGTCATCCTGGACCACTTCCGTGCTGATTGGCTTCACTACCCTTGGTGTAACAATAGATATACTGTCAGTCCCTTGATGCCTTGGGAATTTGTTAGACAGTAAGAAAAAAATCTAAAAGGTAGAGGGAAGGAAAACATTTGTGGCAGGGTTTTAGGGATTAGGAGTTTCACTTGGCTGCCTGTCAGGCAAATGTTTTGTTGTTGTTTGTGGTGCCCCCTTTGTCTCAGGAGTGTTCTAGTTCTGTCAGGTTATTTCTGTTGTCTCCAAATCATCTCATTTTCTGCACCGGAGAAGCTTGGGAAAAGATTTTGCCTCTGTGAATGGGATCATAGTGCCGCCTGTCGCTTTTAGTATTTAGGATTATCTGTGCAGCTTAGCTTCTCTTCAGCAAGATAGCTAGAATTGAGTTGGCAGTCTGCAGGTTTGTGTCTGAAGTATTTCTTGGGTGGTATAGCCTAGTATGGATATACATGGTCTGTGGTGTCTAAAAAAAGAAAATGAGGTCACTTTAGAGAAACAAGCATTGTCCAGCTTATAAATTAGTCTACCGCTTTGAACAGACGTTTCCTTTAGTTTCCTGTTCATCATGGATATTTTGTGTTTTCATTGCCCATTAAAATATATATATATATATACATATATATATATATATATATATACATATATATATATATATATATATATATATATAAAACACATGTATTTATTTTATTTATTTATTGATTGATTTTATTTTACATTTGTTTACCAGGAAAGTCCGACTGGGCAGAGCCCATTTTCAGCAGAGGCACGGTGAGAAAAGCTTCACAAAACGTGACAGTACATACAACATCAGTAACAGTAAATACAGAAAGACAAAGAGGGGGTCTGCATTGCAAAGCCGAACTAAAACAAGTTCAAATATTGTAATATCGAACCCGAAAGTCTGAAAGTGGAATATAGCGAAGCTACAGCACATTGACTTTTTTCCGAGGGAAAAAAATCGGTGGTCCGTTTTTGGGGCTTTGCTATTTCCTCCACTGTGGTGCGATCTCGGAGTTGGTATATTTAAGCAGGGGGGGTGTGGGAGGCACAGCTGTCCATGTTGGGGGTGTAGGGTTCAGAGCCCCCCCTTCAGTTTAGGTTTAAAGTTAAGTTTTTTTGTTTTGCTTTTTTTTTGTCAGGAACAGTATTTTTTTTCCCTGGGGAAAAAAAAATCTCTGTTCTGTGGTTTCGGTTTTCTTGGGTTTTAAACATAATGTTCCAATATTACAACAATGAAACTCTTGTAAGTTCAACGTTGTGATATAGACCCGACAAAGAGTATATACAACATAAGTTACAGTAGATAAAGCAAGTTTAACAGTAGATACAATATCAGATATAGAACATAATATTGTGATATTATTTACGTAGCGCCTATGAGTATTAATTTACATTTGGAAGGGGAAAATAATTCTACATTTATCACACATTTAAGAAGAAAAAGAAGAAAAAGAAAAGCCATAAGACTAATAACACCATTGTCCAAGAGATAGGCTGAATAATCAATGAAAAGTTTACCTACTATCATGTGGAGTTTCCTCCACAGTGGTTTATTTACTAATCAGTTAATAGTAGGGCTATAGGTTTTGGTGGAGGATATGATTGGAGCCCTTGCCCTACTGAGGCTATACCGCTAAGGAGTACCACTTTGTAAAATATGCCCCTTGCCTTTTTTGTAGTCATACAGAGACCAAGTCCATCAATGTCCCTAGATTGGTAGGATTTTTCACTCACTTGATTGATACTTTGTTAAATCTAAATGATACTTTGCTTGATTTTATTGATACTTTGTTAAATCTAATACCTTTGGCAATTAATTTGACTAATACAATAAAGAATGTATCACAGTCATTAAGTATTAAGTAAAGGTCATGTATTCACTTAATAAATAATTCAAGTCAAAGACTTCTTTATTTCAGAAATTGCATATTAATCATCCTTAAGGCTTTAATATTTTAAAGTATTCCTGATTGTCCTTGATTATTTCTGGATATGTTCTGGTTTTGAAAATAAGAGGTCGAGAGCTATGCCTGCAAACATTATAGGGAAGGTGTTAGTTATGTTACACATCTTTCACATCTGTCCCATTCTGGTAGTATTATTCCTCAATTCAGAGATAGAAGCTTTAGAGCTATTTCTGATTGTCACTGTATTGTTTCTTTATTGTAGCTGTAGTCTAGTATTCATCAAGTTTTATTTATTTCTGTGCCTCGCCATTGGTGGGTAGTCATTTTACTTTTGGCCAAGTTAGTGGGCTTTTGCATATTCTGGTAGGAGTTGGGTCTGTTGGTCAAAAGCTATAAAGAATTGCTTCTTGGGTCTTGCATAAATGTATTAATATATATATAAAAGTGATGTCTTTCGGCTTTTCCCGGTTAGGAGTCACCACAGTGGAACTAGTCCACTAATGTTTGGCAGTGGATTTTTACAGTGCCGACGTGCCAGCCCGATGCCCAACCTTCAATTAAGGTGCACCCATTTACGCACGCACCTACCTGCGTGTCTTTAACGTCACTCAACAGTGGGGAGGATATGCAGACTCCACACAGAATGCATTGCAGCTGAGAATCAATCAGGAGAACCTCTTGCTGTGAGGCACCAATGCTAACCGCTGCACCACCGCGGCCTAAGTTTATTAATATATATATATATATATATATATATATATATATATATATTTTTTTTTTTTTTTTGTTAAGATAACAGCGTTGATTGAAGAAATGAGAGCACATTGGGATGATACTGTGTCACAGATGAAATCCTTTCTTGAAGAAGTAGCCAAAAAAGTCCACCAGGCCACTGATGACCATCAACTCCCAAGGTCATAAAAATAATATATGAAAAGACCTGGCTTGGAAAGCATTTCAAAGGAAGTTGGCATCACAAGCAAGAAGCTCAGGGGGGGTGACATACAAGAGACTTTGGCAAGTCAGAATCCTTGACCCCATTCAAACTTTGTCTGATGCATGGCAGGAAAAGCAAAAAACAATAGTGCAATGAAGATGAGTCCACAGAGAATGATTTGAGGTAGAGACAGTTACACAAAGAATATATTGCAGAAGTTTTAGATGCCTAGTCAGAGGATGGAAGAGCAATGATGTTCAATTTATTTTTGAAGACGGGTCTATTTCCCTTTCATGCAACAGAAAGGAATTGGGGAAGGTGGTCTGATCCCTATTCCACCTAATACTTATAATGAGGTATTCCACCAGCTACCCTGATTGGTGGGGATCAATTTAAGGGGATCATTCTCAGCTACCAAGTCAGCAAGTTGAACAATTGGTAGTTTTATTTGCCAGTCTGACTGTGTTTGGCATAGTAATTACTTAACCTAGGAAAATGCTTTCTGAACACTATTTGTAGATTTATTTTTAGTAACCACTTGTTTGATCAACTTAGTTCTACTGTTTGTGGTATCTATGTCTTAGAGATAAGATGAATTATCTAGAAGGGAGCTATGAACCCTAGCAGCATGCTTATTTGGATGGCAGTTTGCTGAATCTTGTTTCTGTTAGAAAAATTTTCATTATAACATTTTCAGTTTTGGTCAGATTAGAAATAGTAAATATTGGGTTTAGATTTGAGAAAGAAGGACTTATTTCAATAGAATAAAACATTAAGATGATTACAATTATAACATAAACAACTCATATAATAAGATTGGAGCTTGAATTGCAAAAATTAGTTATATAGGTTCATAGGTTCATAGGTTCATACTAGGCTATCTGCCCGAGGGCATTTACAAGCCTAGCCCATCGTTTTGTGGCTTACGCCACCCCTTTAGTATGGGGAACTATACACATTATTTTGCTGTGCCTCTGTCGAGCAGTGACACTGAGGTAATCCCTGGGGTATATCTGCGATCTCCCATCCATTGGTCAAGATTTCTCTTGAACAAGGCCAGGGAGGTGCTCTGCCTCACATATACCGGGATTTTGTTCCACAGCATAGGGAGTCTTTTGGTGATGAATCTATCCCTCCAGTACGTCCTATTAATAGCCGTGTCGAGGTTTAAGTCTCCCGCCCTTGTGGCTCTGATGGATCTAGATTTTTTGAGGTGAAGCATATTCATCAAATCTGGGTTTGACATGGCCTTGTATGTTAGGCAAAGGTCACCTCTGAGCAAGCGGTAAGCGACTGAATAGAGCTGGAGTTCTTTCAGTCGGGCAGCATAGGACAGATTTTTGAGACCCTTTATCCTTTTGGTGAGGAACTTTGTGGCCTCTCCAGCTGCTGCAAGTGTCGGGTCAGATACATTCGAATGGGGCATTGTACTCAATCATTGGTCTGATGAGTGATGAGTAAAGGCAGACTATGACCTCCCTTGATCTAGATGAGAATCCCTTCATGATAAGGTGGGCAATGTAGAAGGTCTTCCTAACTACTTTAGCTACATGGGTGTCGAATGACAGACTACTATCAACCTGGGTCCCCAGGTCCCTGATAACTTCTTCTGTGCTCAGTGGATTGCCACCTATTTGGTAGCTAGGGGTAACCTTGTTTTTCCCGAAGGGTATGACTATGCAGTTTTGGCATTTAACTTTAGGCCGTGGCTCTGGCACCAGTTATCCGTTTCTGTGAGACCCTTCTGAAGGATATCTGTGTCAGATGTGTTTTCTACTATGGCCGCCAGTTTGGAGTCATCTGCAAACTTTGTCAGCCATAACCCTCCTGTGTTTGCTTGTACTTCGGAAAAGTAGATGTCAAACAAGAGTGGGCCCAGGACTGAGCCCTGTGGGACACCACTTGTGACAGGCTTTGAGTCTGACATGGCGCCAGCAACTCTGACCCTGTGGGTTCTGTCACTCAGCCAGTTTGCAACCCATCTTGTGATGTATGGGTTAACATTTAAGCTGATGAGTTTTTCAATGATACCCGAGTGGGGTGTTGTATCGAAGGTCTTAGCCAGATCGAGGTAGGCTGTATGGACTGCCTTTCCCTCATCAATGGCTTTGGTGACTGTTTCAAAAAAGTCAACCAAGTTTAAAAGGCATGATCTGCCTTTGACAAAGCCAAACTGGGTTGGATCCAAAGTCTGCAAATTCCCTATGTGTTTATTTATGAGGTCCATTATGATCCTCTCCATGGCTTTGCAGATAAGGCTTGTCAAGCTAATGGGCCGGTAATTTCCAGGGTCGGTGGAGGCACCGCCTTTGTGAAGTGGGACCACAGTTGCAGTGCGCCACTCCCTGGGTACGTATCCAGAGGTAAGACTTTGATTAAACAGCTGTCCTAGCTGTGGGTTTAATTCCTCATTGAGTTTGTGGAGCACACAGCCGGGGACACCATCAGGTTCCATGGATGCTGTGTTTTTTGCTTTGGAGAGAGCAGTTCTCACTTGGGCGTTGGAGATGTTTGGGGGGCTGCAATTGTTTGGTATAGATATCTCTCCTTTTGGGGGAGGGGAGAAGTTTGCACTGAACCTGTCAGCCAGTATGTTGGCAATGTCTGTAGGATCAGTAATCTTCACATCATTTTGAACTAGTTCTGAGCATATCTGGGAGTTTCCTCCCAGGTTTCTAACATAGCTAAAGAAGGCCTTATGATTGTCTTTTGAGTCTTTAGCTATTTTTCTCTCGAAATTTGCTTTGGATGATTTTATGAGAGCTCTTAGTTTTTTACTTATAGTGATCAAGGGTGTCTTACATTTTAAGGATTTTGCTCTATCTTGTAGCAGCTTCCTCCTTTTGTTGTAGAGTTTGTTTATGGCTGGGGTCCACCAGACTGGACGCTTGCCTTTGGTACAAAGAGTCTTTGTTTTGCTTGGGATTGCCTTATCCATGCAGTCCTGCAGGTGCTGGTAGAAGGCACTTGTAAGTGATTCAGTGGCTTGAGTACTGTTTTCTGCCGGCTCGGGGGCCTTAAAGGAGACCACACTAGTCTTTAGAAGTGTGAAGTCGGTTTTCGAGAAGTTCTTTACTGTGGTCTTTTTTATTTCAGGTGTTGGTGGGATGAGGACCTCCAGCGAGATTAGTTTGTGATCTGATCTCACCAGTGAGGGGTATACTTCCGGTGTTGAACATTGTGCTCCCATGTTCGTGATGATGAGATCAAGTATGTTATCTCCTCTTGTGGGGATGGTGACTAGTTGTTCCATGGCATTTGAGTTTATGAATTCCAGGAACTTTTGGGCTAGGGTGTTTGGGCTTGAGTAGTGTTCCCAGTCTATATTAGGGTAATTGAAGTCACCTAGTATGATGGTGTTTGGTGATACATTTATCCCTCTAGTGTTTTCAGGAAGGCCATGTGAGGTTCCTGAGTTTGTGAGGGTGGCCTGTAACATGCTACAATTTGCAGAGCAGTCTTGCCTATGGTTAATTGCACCTGGATGGTCTCCGATGCATCGTGCATTGCCACCAGTCTTGAGGTGTGGGTGTCCTTGATGAATATGGATACCCCCTCCTTTCTTGGTATTGTCCGGATTTTGGGGCCGGAACGCATGATATGAGGTAAAACCTGATAGTGCTGGGGTGCTCTCAGGAGCCTTGAACCAGGTTTCTGTCACAGCACAGACATCGATGTTCTCCATACTGAGAAGGGCCTCGAGTGCGTGCATTTTGAGATTTAGACTTCTGGCATTGAGCAGCATTACCCTTAGTTTTTTTCCTTTATTGTGTTCTAGGGTGGTAGGTTTAGAATTTGAGCCTTGCCTAAAAAAGGCACTATGGGGGTGGCAAGAGCCTTTGCCAATATCCGGAATCCCAGGGGTGACAGGAGCAAGCCGTCCCTTGCGAAGCAGCGTGGCTTGTCCAGCATGTCATCCCAGGCAGGCAGACACTGGATCCCCTTTGAATGACACCAGTGTTTAAGCCAATTGTTAAAGCTGATCATCTTATGTCTGTATTGTGGCATCATTCTTGGTGAAGGTAGGATACTGCTCAAGGTCAGGGTCATACCTGCCTAGGCTACATAATCAGAGAGCTCCTCAATGTCTCTTTTCATGTAGTCCAAGGAGGTACGTCTCAGGTCGTTTACACCAGCGTGGACAATGACTGAGTCATATTTCTACCTGCTGTTGAGAGACCTGAGTGCTTGGGTTATGTGGCGGATTCTAGCGCCCGACAGGCAGCTTACTGTGACCTTCTCCTTACTCAGTCTGGTGAGCGGGAAGTCAGTGTGTCTGACTATGGAGTCACCAATGACTAGTGTGTCTGGCATTGTGTTTGGCCTTGAGGGCTGTGACTGTTTGACACTCTGACTGTGAGGTCTATGTGTTGCAGGTGTTGTGTTCTGAGGTGGTGGTTGTTTGGGTGTCTGCTTTGGTGGCCTCTGCTGTTTTGGTAGATTTTTGATCAGAGCCTCCGAGTATGTCTTTGTGTGTTTATGTGTATGATTTGAGGTTGTGATGGTACTATGTGAGACTGGGTCTATAGTGTGTGTGGTAACCTTCTCCTCCTGACTGGTCTTGCCAGTCCTATGTTGAGAGAGCTCAGCCTCCAGTTTGGCCGTATAGTTGCATCTCTCGCATATATTTGTGTTTTGTGGGAGGAGGAGAGGGTTGTCTGTGTACATGAGGCAATTGTAACATTGCCTCAATATTCCCAGGTTCACCAGCTGAGCAGGAGAGGACACTAGCAACTGATCACTCGACATGCTAGAAGGAATAGACAAAAAAACTTTAAAAAAGATTCCGGGGGACGTGGGTGACCGAGAAATGGGGGTTTGCCTTTTTGGGGTACTATCTATGACAAGAGTGCCATATCAAGGTAATAAGTACTGTAGGAGCAAGTGCTAGGTTTAACAGACAGAGAATAGTCTACTTGGAGTCAAGTAGAGATGATCTTTTTAGTTATAGGATCCGCTGATTAGATCAGTAGTATAGTTCGAGGAAGGTAGTTTTAAGGGAAAATTTGAAGAGTGGACTTTAGGTAGCCCGAGTAGTTTAAACCTGCTTAACCGGCGCTGCCCTAGTGTGCAACAGTGGCAACTCCGTGCTAAAGAGCGCTAAAACCCGCTTTATAGCAGGGGGCTGGAAAAGACAGGAAATGACCCAAAATGGCCAATAGACTACAAGTTACTGCCTTAAACCACTCCTCTAAGGACAAACAGGCAGCTCAGTACTCCCCACTCTCACTGGTGAGTAAAGAAACTTCCCCCTGACCAAACAAGGAAAATGGAGAAACACAGGAACCAACCTTTTTGAGGTAACAATTAAACTGGTAATATTTTACATGACTTTGATACCACTAATAAATGTGGCTTTCATTGAAACCAGTTTGCGTTTAAATTTTTGGTTTCCTGTATGAGATTTAACAGCTGGCTTTTACACCTTTTAGCATTTATGTGTGATGTCACAACTTGACATGAATGCTTTTGACTGAAATGTGTCTATTCTTCTGCCATTGGCGGAAAAAAATGAGTTTTTCACAACTTAAGACAATAGCGCATTTATAATGATCTAAATTCATAACAGAGTACTGAATTTTATTTGAACTCGTTGATACAATACTGAGTGTATCACACCTGGAAGCAATAACAAAGATAAATGAATGAAAAATTAATTGATGGACTCCACCCTCTCCATTTGTAACACAGTGGTACCATTATAAAATATCGCAGTTTCACACGTGAATCTAAGGCAAGAATTAAAATCTGTATATTTCCCAACAATAAAAAGAAACAGGTAATGCTGAACATGATCAGAACTGCATGTGGTTTATTTAAGAAATGTTTTCAAATGTTATTTTTCATTTTATTTATATGTTTAACTTAACAGTGACCTATTTGGACCTATTTAAGGTTCATCTCAAGAACAAAGTTAAACAAATACTGAATAACCACATAGTTATGATGTGTTTTAAGAAAATATATATATATGTATATAGATATATATATATATATATATATATATATATATATATATATATACAGTAAAATACACATCACTGATGTTTGTAGCATTTATACAAGCCATGTTAATTTATCCTTTGACATTTGAACTTAGTCATTGAACTTTTTGTGTTTTACTGTTTAACTTGTAAATAAAGGCTAGCACAGCTATGCAGAAATTGGGGGTGCTATCTCATACTGCCCATTTCTTAGAGTGGGATGCCTTCTCTCCAGAGTCTCAGACCATCCCTGTGTGTGTGTGTGTGTGTGTGTGTGTGTGTGTGTGTGTGTGTGTGTGTGTGTGTGTGTGTGTGTGTGTGTGGATGTGTCTGTGTCTGCGTGTGTGTGTCTGCATGTGTCTGTGTGGGAGAGAGAAAGAGAGAGAGAGAGTGAGAGAGAATGAAGTGTGAAAGTGATCGAACAATGCCCTGGTAGCAGCAGCACCAGTTTTACGCACCTTTCAACATTTTAGACATACTTGTTCATCTCTTAGTGCAAGAAATCTGGGCAAACCCTAACATAATGGGGAGACAAATGCTAATAGGAACACATTTTAAATATTGCTCTTATAAACGTATGAAGTTGCTAGAATAGCAGGATTTATGTTAGCATGTATTTTCTGAAGGATATGAAATCTTAAACTCAAATGCATGTCATTATTTAGTAACTTTATGTTTTAGATCATCCAATGGTTTGTCAAAAAATGCTTTTTTATGAGGAACAGACCAAAAACATGAAGCAAAAATCTGGGCATATGTACATTTGAGAGGTATGTTCTTAGGTCAAGGTATCAGGATAAGCCTAAAATAAATGGAACAAAGTCTAAAAATAGGAACATATTTTAAATAATTTATATCAGCATGCATTTTCTGAAGCAGATGTGAGTGCGTGAGAGAGAATGAGTGAGATCTAGCACTGGCAGCAGCAAAGAGGTTTACTTCTGGGCCCTTCAGCTGAAGAAATCTGGATGAATCCTAAAATAAAGGGGAACAAACACTCAAAAATAAGAACAGATTTTAATTATTGCTCTTATAAAATTACAGACTTACCTAAATAAAACAATTTGTGTTAGCATGAATGGTTTTGGAATAAAGGACCAAAAAAGTACAGTAAATGCCAGGATTTTTTAAGTGTCATATTTTGGATGCAAAATGCTTCCACCAATATACGACAGCAAGTATGAAACATTAGGTGGAGGAACTATTTTACATCAAAAATATATAAAAAAATAAAATATTACTTTAAATAAGTAAGTAAAACACAACAATTTTACAGAAAGCCCCATTCTCAAAGCACAATAATGCTCTCCAGGGTGTGTTTTAATGTGTAATTAACACCCTTCCAGAGGCATACAGGCCCTCTGCCCATGGCGTTGGGCCTCATAACACCACTGGGCTGGTGTTGATTATACATTAACACACCCCTTGTCTGGCAATATTGCTTCATAACGTCCCATCCATAGACTGCATGTTGCATTCTGCTCCCTTACCTGATAGTATAGACTTTGTCTAAAGAAATATTTCCATTCTGTAAATATCTGTTATACTTAAAAGGCTCTCTGAGCACAACTATGTTGCTTTTTCTGTGTATTTTGCATTAATATCAAGCATGCTGAATAATAATTATATGAACACTACGAATTTAGTTTTTATAACAAATAATCACAATACGTGTATGGAAATGTTTTGAATGCAATGATTTTTCATAGGACTTGGGGTGTTGCTGAAAAGCATTTCTAATCCACTCAACCAACGTAATTATCATTTTAAATAAATACATAACATTCAGCGCACCACATAATCCAGATAGTAACTCTGAGAATCCCATTGTCAAATGATCAATCCGTTGTTCTTTAGGAGCTTAACATGGTTAGTGTGACAGAACAATATTCTAATTTTGAAACTGTGACACCAAAGTGTAGAATCGGTGCTGTGAAGAAGTTATTGCTTGGTACTGCTACACTGACAAACTGCTTTCTTATATCACAACCGTAGTGTGACATTTAATAGCAATAGCAAGTAGAAACATTTTCTCAATGTTATTGTGGTGCGGTTTCCATGTGGCTGCATCTGCTTAAGTAAAATGGATTTCTGAGATGACACTAGTGGTGTAATGCTATTCTGTCATCATTACTATAAGAAAAAGGATCTAAAGTATATGGATTTCCAACAATAGCAAAACTTGTTCTGTGAATTATTCATCTTCATTAAGAATACATCACTTGTGGCCTAAATAATGTATTGCCAAGAACTGACTCTGCTGAACAACTTGCTGAATGCATGCTGGAAAATAAGTGAAATAATATTACATTTGGCACATATTTTTATTAAGGGTAAAAACTAAGATTCGTCACCAGGAACATTTTTCATGGCATTTATGTGCCTGATATTATCACATTTAATCACATCTAAATGAATAGTTTATTTGTACAAAGAGCAAGGAAATCTAAGTACAACTTTTCAGTTATGTCTAGCTGTTTCCTCTCCTACTCCCTTTATAAATGAACACTTGCCAATCTCTCCATCACTGCTCAAAGTTTAGTTCCTTTACTCATTTCAAGCACATAATTCAGCTTACATTAGGCTCATTTTACCTTCCTTCTGCTACACTTTAACATGGACAACAGTTTTATCAGCAGATCCTTCCTAATCCTTAATGGACACTTTTTTGCTGGTTTCTTTCTCACATATCAGTGCAATCTTTATGCTCTAATCAACATGCACAATTGTTTGCAGCAGTATTAGTCACAAAGCATATATTGTCAAAGGTTATTAAATTTATAGTTTAAAAATGTTTTTAAAGTAGCTTTTGCAGTGATGCAAACATTAGGCTTAAAGCACTCCAAGAGTTGAAAAACAGCACAGTCCCTCCACATGCTATCTTCTTATTCTATTCTATTCTATTCTATTCTATTCTATTCTATTCTTCTGAATTTAAAATCAAAGCTTTTAAATCACACTAATGCTGAGACAAGTAAGCCCTTTTAATATGTAATCTAACCAACAATGCAATGAATTTATTTCAAACTACAGTTGTTTATAATTTAGAATTTAGTCCATATAGTTTCACTACCCTGTCATCTCACCCATTGCCACATACTCTCCACAATTCAGTTTCAGGCCAAACAAAAATGCTTGAAACAATTAAACATCAACTATGATCTCTCGGTGTACAGTCTAATTGTTGCAGTTGAATATGCGGTTGAAAGGTTTTCAGTTCAAACATTAATAACTCCATCTAGCAAATACAGACAACAGAAATATTTCAGTGCATCACATTCTCCAAGAAGATCTGATTTCCTCCCAAAAACAGAAAAATATACCAATAAATGCCCATTGTCATAGTCATTGATCACATCATTGAGTAGAGTTAATAGCCTGCAGTCTACAACTAGTCCTATGGCAAGCTAGGAAAATATGGGGCAATGCTCTTCAGTGTCACTTACCTTCGTATGAAGTTTCGCCAGCTGCTTGTCATCGACATGGAATTGAGTGTAAACTCGCCTTTTATATCGAAACTAGAAAGAAAAACAAAACACATTATGTCTACTAAAACAAAATTTCAGTTTGAGAAATCTAAACAACATACCCTCATAATTAAGGATAGATTGCAATAATAACTTTTATTTATTTTATTTATTTTGCTTTTGTTTACTAGATTTGTCAAACTAGGTTTAGTTAAAATTCCCAAACAGTAACAAACATGGCTTTAAATCACTCTATATAGAAGTAACTTTATTAAAACAGAAGGTAAGCACTTTCACAGAGTAACCTCTGCTTCATCAGACCATCACAGAACACAAAATCTCAGTGCTATTTAAAATAAACACTCAACCAATCACAAAAGTTCAGCGACCATGTGATAATATTAATTAAAAAACCCTCCCAAACAGTAAAAGCAGCCTACCATTTGTTAAAGACATAACAATAAAACAATATTCCCATCATCAAATATAAAGATTTGTTAAGCTTATTCCAAACACAGTAATAAATCATAAAAAACATCGAGCAGTCTCTATATGTTGCTGTAAACCTGACCATAAACAAAGATAAATGCATTAAATGTAGAAGCAGAAAGAGTATCAGGAACTTTCTTGAATTTACAGGTGTAACAAAAATGAAAAACCTAATAAATGTCCTGCATAAACCTTGCACACTCACTAAAAACAACATCACAAAATTTAGACTTATTAAAACTAGTTATGTAGTTGTACACGTAGCAAAGGAAGAAAAAATAATATTCTAATGGAAAACTGAGATAAAAACAAAAGCTGAATAAAGGTTCTTGGGTAACAAATAAAAAGAGAACACTACACAAAAGGTTGAACAAGGAACACAACAGAAAAAAATGTTTATGTATCAAGACCTATCAGTGCCGCAATGCTCTTTTCTTTAAAACAGGTTTAAGGGAGACCCACTCATTTAAACATGGTTCAACATAAGCTTTCAGCAGTAAAATCCATCTCTGTTCACATACTTCAGTTCTGTTCTTCTTATCAAATTCCTTAGGATAGCGACTCATTAACTCTAACACAAAAAACTTAAAGTAGTTCCTTTAAACATAATGTGCTTGGGTAACGCACTAGTGTTTTTACATCTGGCTATATCCTTCAAGTGTTCCAAAATCTTATCCTTAAAAAGTCTATTGGTCTTCCCAATATAGAAGGCACTGTATGTGCAACAAGTAGCAAAATATACAAGGTCCTTGCTTTTGCAATCAGCGTAAAAGTCTAAATCGATGGTGACACCAGAAATATTATGTGTAAATGAGGTACATGTAAAGTTGTGATCACAAGTTATGGCATCTAAAGGTCGCCTTCCTTTCTGACTCGGGTATCACAACATTAACAAAAATCACACCACCTCCCTTGTGATGTTCACCACTGAAACTTCATCAAAGTAAAACTCAACAAACATTGTCTCCACTTTCAAATAACTGCTCATGAAATCACTTGAGGCTTAACCTCCAATCACAATAAAAATGAATCCACAAACATCAAAAATAAAAATGATTAATAAATTACATTAAAATGGAACTAAAGATGGTGTTCTTACTCTGTAGGTAGTTTCAGATGCCCAAGTACTTTCTCAGTAATCCACTTAGTACGGAGAATAAAAAAAAGGAAGGACTTCAATTTTAAACCATGTTAACTAAATCTACAGACTAATTTCTTGTCTGACAAAGTCAGCAATATTGTGAAGAAAGGAAGGAAATAAATAATTCTATACATAGAATTAAGGGTATTACTTAAGTTTTAGTGCTAATAATTGTTAGTTTGTTGGTGCAAATTACTGGCAGGATAAAGATTGTTTGCCAAAGAATTGCAACAGATAATGAACAGCATATCTGCACTAAGTTGTCTAGGTAGAGTGATCAGAGACAAGAAATTAGAAACAAGAAGATGCCCTAACAGTGAGCCTATATGACTAGACTCTGTATATGTGTATTCATTCTGTTAATACATTTGCAATAAAAAATTAGTAAATAAATGGAGACTAGAGATCGATGTTCAGTTTGGCTGCAAGCTGACTTGCTAAGCTCAGTATCTCATGTATAAGTGTACTGTGAATTTAAAGTATCCCCTCCACATTTTTATCTGCACTAGAAAGAATGACATAGGTATAGTTTGGTGAATCCCAAATTCTCATCATCAAGGAGGGATAAGGGTACATAATACATCAGGATGTTTAGCTCTTTATGTAAGACAGCAGATAAAATTAACAGATCAGGCAAACAAATATGGTGGAGCTGAGGCATTGGTGTTCATGGTGGATAGTGGAAATTTTGTGACCATCCACACTGTAGATAGGAAAGAGAATCTCTTGTTATGTGGATAAAAATGTATTTAATGTTTCAGGTAGTATTGTTGAAATGGTAGAAAAAACAGTCGAAATGCTGATGTATAAAGCATGGTACTTCGTAAAGAAAGCTGCGCTCATTGTACTCAGTCACTTGAGTACTAAAATCCAAAATCATCTTTCATGTCCTTCAATAACACTTTCCACCACTCAAAGGCTAAAGTGGCAGTAGTTAGACTCACCATACTTGGCTGGAGGTACCTTTTGCGGCAAGTAGGCTCATCCCTTTTAAGAGTCACCAGTAAATTTGATAAAATGCATAGTTAGCCGAAGGAACAATGTAGCTTTGTAAGCAACATGATTTAAAGGTATGGAGTCTATCTATTCTCAATGTTGCCAATTCTTCAGACTATATTTAGTGTCCTGGAAATAATTTATCCAGAAAAGAAATAAATAAAACAAGTTTTAGGAAGATTATTATGTACAGTCAGTTTACTAAGAGTTAATTCAATTTCCAAACTAGCTATTTAAATGATTAGCCATATCAAAATTATTAAATAATGTCTCAGCATCAAACTTAAATGGACCTCATGAAAAACAACGCATGATGCCTTGCATGTAACAACGCTGTCAGTGGAGTAGGTAATTAAATCTTCTTTATATTATGATCTAGTATTTAGTTCACAGGTGTCACAGTTTTTCTTTTTTTTTTCTTTGAATTTTGATCATGTTTATATCTATTTAAGATATGTGCTTTTATTTCTATGTAATCATAGCAGTCGCTTTGGTCATGGTACAATTCTGGAACCTTTAGGTTAAAGATTTGACTCTCATTGCCATGTTATCTCTTATTAATGACAAAAAATTGTTGAATAAATTACAGCATGCTAATTTTATTACCTTTGTATTAAGCAGACTCAATGAATATGCATTATTTTATTTCTTATTCAAATAACTCATGTCAGTTCTTTCATGAGCCATAAACCAGCTTACTGATAAAATGCGTAATCATCTAATGACACAGCAAAATGATTAGATAATCCTGGTGGATATTCTTTCCCAGGCTTATGCATTAGACTATGTTAGAAAATAATAAATCAAAAATGATTTCAGCATATTGCAATAGGAACACAGTGGTCATAGCTCTACCTAATCAAAACTCCCATACAACAAAAATCTGGGGACAGAGTTCACGTCTTGTTAAGACATCTGAGATCTGCTAGGATCGGGTGTAAAAAACAAAACTTTATCCTTCCATTCTATCATGTTTTCAATAACCTCCTTTATCCATTAAAGAGACTTGGCAAGACTACTGGATATCTCAAACAAAATAAAATCACATATGATCTGCAAATGGCCGGATGGATTTAAGGTGGGGTTACATAAAGAAGTTGAGCAATTTATTTTAAGTGCTAAAATAGTATCACATATTTCTATGTGTACTATTTCAGAAAGTTAAAACTCATTTCAGTAATTTTAACTACAGTCTGCTTCTTTTATATGTATGTAGAACTGAGATCTATATCTATATCTATAGCTATATCTATATCTATATCTATATCTATATCTATATCTATATCTGTATCTGTATCTGTATGCATGTAATAGGTTTTAATCAGTGAATATAGGTTCATAGGTTCATAGGTAGGTACTAGGCTATTGCCCCTAAGGCCTATATAAGCCTAGCCAAAAAGTTACCCTTGCTTTCACCACACAAAAAAATTATTTTCCTGTGCTCCTGTCAAGCAGAGGCACAGGAAAATAATTTTCTTGGGTGGCGAGAGCCAGGGTACCTTTTTGGCTAGGCTTATATAGGCCCTAGGGGCAATAGCCTAGTACCTACCTATAAACCTATGAACCTATATTCACTAATTAAACCTATGACATGCATACAGATACAGATATAGATATCAATATAGATATAGATATAGATATAGATATAGATATAGATATAGATATAGGAGTCTACTTCATTTGCCCTAACTTCCAATTGACCGACACCCATTTGCCCGACACCAGATTACCACAATTTCATTTAACCGAAATTTCATTTGACCTACACTTCATTTGACCAACAAGTATTATTGGCAAGTAAATGGGATATGCCTCCTTCCCCACTGTTGTGTAGCATATCCCATTTACTTGCCAATAATACTTGTCGGTCAAATGAAATTTTGGTCAAATGGGGTCGGGCAAATGGGTGTCGGTCAATCGGAAGTTAGGGCAAATTAAGTAGATCCAGATATAGATATATAGAATATGTTTATTGTGCGCTAAAATTCTAAGAAAATTAGTAGGTGGTAAAGGTACTTGAATTATGTTAGTCAGTGTCAGGAGGCTGAATATAACATAGATTCATAGGTTCATAGGGAGGTACTAGGCTATTGGCCCTAGGGCCTATATAAGCCTAGCCAAAAAGGTACTCTGGCTTTCGCCACCCAAGTAAATTTTTTTCCTGTGCCCCTGACAAGCAGAGCCACAGAAGTGATCCCCGGGGTGAATTTCCTATTTCCCATCCAATCATCAAGATTTTTCTTGAAGAGTGCTAATGAGGAGCTGTGTTTGACATAGATAGGTAGTCTGTTCCAGAGTATGGGAAGTCTCTGGGACAGGAATCTATCCCTCCAGCATGTTCTGTTTATTGTGGTGACAAGGTTTAGGTCTTAGAGCGTGTAGCTCGAAGGGATTGGGATTTCTTTAAGTGGAGCATGTCCAACAGCAATGGATTTGACATAGCTTTGTATGTTAGGCAGAGATCGCCCCTGAGTAGATCGCACCTGAGTAGGCGATATGCGACAGAGTAAAGTTGGAGTTTTTTGAGACAGTCTGCATAGGGCATCTGTTTGAGGCCAGTAATCCTCTTTGTGAGGTATTTCTGTGGCTTTTCCAGTTGTTGTAGATGTCTAGTGAGGTACATACCAATAAGGGCATTGTACTCTATAATGGGTCTAATGAATGACGAGTAGAGAGGAACAATGACCTCTTTTTTCCTGGATGAGAAACCTTTTGTGATGAGGTGTGCCATGTAGAAGGATTTCCTGACTACTGTGGCAAAGTGATTATCAAACGAGAGACTACTGTTAACCTGTGTCCCAAGGTTTCTTATCACAATTTTGGTGTTAAGTAGACTACCGCCTATGTGGTAGCTCATAGGAACAGAGTTTTTACCAAAGGGGATGACAATGCACTTTTTGGCATTGAGCTTGAGGCCATGGCTTTGACACTAGGCATCTGTCTCAGTGAGGCCCTTTTGTATGATGTCCACATCATTAGGAGTTTTGATTATGGCTCCTAGTTTGCAAGTCATCTGTGAACTTCGTTAGCCAAAGACCTTTTGTGTTAGCTTGTACTTCAGAAAAGTAGATACCAAACAGGAGAGGATCCAGGTCTAAGCTCTGTGGTACTCCACTTGTCAATGGTCTGATGTCAGATTTGGAGTTTGCTACTTTCACAGTATGGGTTCTGTCAGTGAGCCAGTTGGCAACCCATCTTGTGACAAAGGGATTTATACCTAGTTTATTGAGTTTATCTATAATTCCAGAGTGGAGGATAGGGTCAAAAGCCTTGGCAAGATCTAGATAGGCTGTGTGAACCACCTTACCCTTCGTCTACGGCTTTGGTGACTGCTTCAAAAAAGTTTATCAGGTTTAGGAGACATGATCTGCCTTTTACAAACCTGAACTAGTTGGGGTCCAGAGTCTGGAGATTACCAGTGTCTCTGTTTATAAGTTCCATGATGATACGTTCCATGACCTTTCAGACCTGGCTCATTAGGCTAATGGGGTAGTAGTTCCCGAGGTCCGTGTTGGCTCCCCCTTTGTGGAGTGGGATAACTGTTGCTGTGCACCATTCAGTGGGCACAAAGCCTGAGGTAAGGCTATGATTGAACATGGTGCTTAGGTGGGGTGCCAGTTCATTCTGTAGTTCATGCAGCCTGGGATGTTGTCAGGTCCCATGGATGCTGTGTTCTTGGCTTTGGAGAGTGTGTTTTTTACCTGTGCAGCCATGATTACAGGAAATTTGCATTCTTCCGGTATAGAGATGGACCCTTTAAGGGGTGAGAGGGGAGTAAAGTCAGCACTGCACCTATCTGCCAGGATGTTGGCAATATCAGTTCTGTAAATTTAGTGCCATTGTGCTGTAACTCAGAGCAGATATGAGTGTTGCCATTGAGATTCTTGACATAGCTAGTGAATGCTTTGTGGTTGTCTTTAGAATCAGTGTTGATTTTGTTTTCATAACTAGCTTTGGAGGATTTTATGAGGGATCTCAGCTTCTTACTGAGGCTGACCAGGGAGTTCCTCCAATCATGGGATTTTACTCTTTTTTGCAACAGTTTCTTTCTTCTGTTGTAGAGTTTGTTTATGGAAGCAGATCACCAGATTGGCTTCTTTTTCTTGGAGGATAGCATCTCGATTCTGTTAGGGATCATAGGATCCATGCAGTCGTGTAAGTGCTTATAAAGTGTTTTTGTGTAGGATTCAGCAGTCATACCTCTATTGTCTGTCTGCATGGGTGTCGCAAAGTTTGCCACTTCTGTTTTAAAAAGTGTGAAGTTGACTTTGGAGAAATTTTTTATGGTGGTTTCCCTAATGGGGAGGTGGGGGCGGGATGTGGATATCTAGGGTGATTAGCTTGTGGTTGTATCTGTCCAATGAGGAATTGACCTTTGGTGTGGAATACCAGTCACCCATGTTGGTAATAACCAGGTCTAGCAAACACCAATAAACGTCCACAAACCACAGAAGCTTCAAAACACCAAAGCCCCAAGAAACAGATGTGAAAAACTCACAAAATTTAATATTCAAGTATAATTAAAAACAATCGCTCAAGGCTCCAGTTAATAAAGTGCTTCAATGCCCAAAATGTGGTCACAAAACAAATAAAGGTTTAAATGTCCAAAATAGTTAAAAGCACACAGTCCCAACTCTGGTTTTCAAGGCAGCCATACAAAAACTAAAATCCAGTGTGTAAAGCGAACTTCTTTAAACGACCTTCTCAAGCAATGGTTAAGTTTAAATAGTTCCTTCTTTCATTGCTGTCAAATCAGGAAGAGGCTCGAATCAACTTGTTTCGTAACAGTAACTTTTAAAATTTAAAGAAAAATGTACTAATGAATTAATTAAATTACATTACATTAAATTACATACTGTGTATTCAAATGTTATATATTCAGATGCTATAAATGGCTAGTACCCATATCCTTAATTATTAAACAAGGGATTTTAGGTTATACCAAAAAATGTTATGAAAAGAGAAGTATAAAGTTGCACTACCTCCATCCCTCGTACTGGATGTAGTTATACCATCCACAAAGTTACAACAAAAAAATAATAAAATAATAAAATAAAATAAAATAAAATAATGAAATAAAGTAAAAAGTGTCTACCTCCATAAAAATAATTTCACTTGATGATTTAATGTGGGGGGTTTAATACTAACAGCTAATAAACTAACCCTAACACTGAACAACTCAATTACAAATCCCTTGTCTATGTACAAAATGTATGTATATGTGTAATAAGTAATAATAAAAATAAGAATAACATAAAATAAAACTTGTGGGAAATATTAGTAGTGCACATCAAAAGGACATAGTGTCCCCTGGTATTGCTCTTAGACTCAAATTTCATGTGTTACCTGTATAAACCTCTTAATTTTAAAATACATGCAATACTGCAATAACCAGGTCTAGGATATTGATGCCCATGGTGGGGGTGTAGATAAGTTGATCCAAGGTGTTGGAATTTATGTATTCCAGAAAACGTTGAGCAAAAGAGTTGGTACATGAGTAGTTTTCCCAGTTAATGGTGGGGTAGTTGAAATCTCCCATTATTAGGGTGT
>NC_056745.1:1230113371-1230153371 GCF_019279795.1 Protopterus annectens
ACCCTGTAAAATGCTGAAGTTAAATCTATATAAATCTATATAAATTACATCACAGCACAATTTTTCATTCATAGCTGTTATGATACTGTTATAGAACATCATGTTACAAGTGGCAATAGATCTGTTTTCAACATATGCCTGCTGATATATGGTTTCAAGTCCTAACCTATCCAGTTCTGACAATAACTTATCCAATATTACCTTCTCCTATTATTTTTACACAACATGAAAGTAGGCTTAAGGGTCTATATGACTCTGGGTTTGTCCTACTCCCCTTTCCCTTAAAAACAGGTTTAATAAGTGCATGTCTCCAATCTTCAGAAATCTCCCCATGTTTATATGACCTAGTGAATAATAGGTTTATGGGTTCATAGGTAGGTACTAGGCTATTGGCCCAAGGGCCTAAGTAAGCCTAGCCAACAAGGCTCCCTGGCTTATGCCACCCAAGAAAGTTATTTTCCTGTGCCACTGTCAAACAGAGCCACAGAAGTGATCACCAGGGTGTATTTCCTATTTATATAATATATTTATTATTACTTATTTATATAATAGATATAATGGTACTGTATGTTCTTCCTGAAGTGTTCTCAGGTTATTGTTACTAATTCTGTCTCCTCTCTGTGCTTTGTGTGGGCCCATTTTGTGCAGTTCTTTTTCAATATAATCTAATTTGATTCCAGTCTCTGGGGTCACCTGGATTTCACTAGGACAACTTAACACCCCTTTTGTGGAGCCAAACTGTTTTGCATAAGATTTTCTATATATATCTATAATCTGTTGTGTCTGAGAATAAATTTTAGAATCTGCACACAGTTTATCAATTTGTGTGTCTTTACTCCTTCCACATCTTATGTATCTATGAAAAGGTTTCCTATTATGTTCAATATCTTTATATAAATTTTCTTCAATTTTTTTCTTGATCTTGTCTCACACTGTGCTTAAACTGTTTTTCCAGCTTGTTTATTTCAGTTTTTAAGGTTGTAGTTTGACCTCTCTTCCACTTCTTATATTTTTTGTCTCTCATCTTAATCAGATATCTTGTTCTTATGGAAATACCTCCCCCTGATGTTGTATGCCTAGATCCTGATGTTAATTTTTTTTTTTTGCACTCTTTTTTTTCTCTGTTTGTCTTTCAAAACCTTCCACATTCCATCTGCAATTTTTTCTGCTGAACTCTTCACTCCAGTTAGTTTTACATAGTAACTGTTTTGCTTCCATATAATCTGTAATTAACCTTCTGTGGATTGGTTTAGATTTCAGTTTGGCAGAATTATCTAGCAAAAAATTTACCTTTATAACCCCATGATCACTGCACATCAATGGTGGTAAAACCTGACTTGAAGTAACAGTAATTTCTATAGGAACACAATGTCTAGTATGTTCCATCCCTTGGTAGTTTTTTTTTTTTTTACATTCTAAAGTATTTGTTGTTCCTGAATATTTCTTTACTAACATTGCTGAATCAATATAACTCCAGTCTGTTTCTGGTAAATTTAAGTCCCCAGTTAATATTATTCTTCGCTCCTGTGATTCATGTAAGAAATGTATGAATTCCTCTAGGTCATCTGCACTTGACTTTGGTTGTCTATGCACTCCAACAATTGTTATATGTTCCAGGGTTGTCTTTATTGTCACAGTTACACAGTCTATAGTATTGGTGTTATCACTGAACATGTAATAATCACAGGTCTCATAATTATCTTTAATCCCTATCTTAACACCTCCACCTGATTTTTTGTTAGAATGTCTATCACAGTAAAAACATTTATAATCTGTCAGAATTTGTTTCCAGTCTTTGTTCTTTAGCCATGTTTCACAACAATAACAACATCAATCTTTTGGGAACGTAGTACATTTTCCAGTAAAAAAAAACTTTATTATTAATGCTCCTAGCATTAACAGCCATCAGTGATGCATCAGATGTCGCTATCTGTGAACTGTTAAATTTTCATCCTGGCAAAAATCCTGCCTAGTGTTTGTCAAATATTGTAAAATATCTGCTGCAAAAATTATCTTCCCTGATCTTGACAAATGCATACCTTTAACCTATATTTACAAAATATATAAGATAATGAAAAATGCCGATAGAAATATGATCTCACAGGAATTAAAGAATAAGATAAAAGTTGCATTTCATCAAAAAGTAGTACTCCTTTGGTTAAAGGTAGCTTTGGATGTAAAGTCCACAATGGTGTGTGTGTGTGTGTGTGTGTGTGTGTGTGTGTGTGTGTGTGTGTGTGTGTGTGTGTGTGTGTGTGTGTGTGTGTGTGTGTGTGTGTGTGTGTGTGTTTTCCTCAGGATGTCACTGTTCCTTGTCTATGGTGGGACAATGGAAAGTTGAACTGTTAACATTTCATAGAAAAAAAACAGCATCTGAGACAGTGAGCTACATCAATATATGGATGACAACCTGGAAATTAATGAAGAAAACAAACCTAAGAAAGAAGGAAAAAATAATGAACCTCAGAAAAAGGAGATTTATAGGACAGTCATAAGTAACTATCATAATTAAGTAAAAATAAACTCAAACTATAATTTATGGCGTCCATTTATGAGAATGCTAAAAGAAATGCACAACAGATGAAGGTGTACTTTTCAGTAAATGTTACAGATGATTTAACTATATCTGTCAAAAGAAGCAGCTATAAACTTGATATATTTTAAGAGAAAAACTATCATTTTAAATCTTAAAAAATATGTATTTGACACACACTGAGTAAAGTCAAAAAGTTCAAAGCCCTTAGCTTATAATTAATTCTATTTTTGTTATACTTTTAAAGAGATTGGTGTAAACAGATGTGGCATAAAATCAAGGAGAATGTATTTTACATGCCCTGGCATGTCTTTGAGAAAATTCATTTACTGGTTAGCTGTTATTCTTGATAAGGGCATGAACAGCATCCAAACAGCTTATAATAAGTGTCTGGTTAAACCACTAAGAACCTGCCAATATCAGCCAGCAAAGAAAGCTACTTATCTCACAATGCATGTCAGCAATAAATTCTAGACAGCTTTTGAAATGTGAGTTGCAGTTCAGTTCAGATGATTCCAAATACAGCATCTGCAAGGAATTTCAAGGTCTCAATTTATGTATTCAGTTCTGCTCTAAACTCACTCATAAGAAAATCCTTGTTACATACCAAAAGATATTAGCAAAGTGAAGTCAAGACAAGAAGAGTCCCAGTTTAAAATCCAAACTTTATTTCAAATTGCATATAGTATGGCCCTTTAGTTTAAAAATTACCCACTGTAAGAGTAAATGGCGTTAAATAGTAATGCCCTTACTGACAAACAGTGCACTGAAATTTGTACTACTGAATGTACAATGTTGAAATGTCGAACATCTGGGATGTTAAAATGTTAAACTCAAACTACCTACTCCCCTGCATGTGAAGAGAGCTGGACTTGCCTCTCCTTCAGGACCCATGTTAGTGTTCACGTCCTTGACAGGTGAGTGACATGCTTTGTTAATTGGCTGTGCTCTGGAGCAGTTTACATATGTAGTACATGCATCGACATGTGAGACTGGCTGTCCTCTGGTGCAGTTTACATATGTAGTACATGCATTGACAAGTGAGTGACATGCTTTGTTCATTGGCTGTGCTCTTTTGCAGTTTACATATGTAGTACATGCATTGGCAGGTGAGATTGGCTGTCATCTGGTGTAGTTTACATATGCAGTACATGCATTGACAGGTGAGTGACATGCTTTGTTCATTGGTTGTGCTCTGGTGCAGTTTACATATGTAGTACATGCAATGACAGGTGAGATTGGCTGTCCTGTGGTGCAGTTTACATATGTAGTACATGCATTGGCAGGTAAGTGACATGCTTTGTTCATTGGCTGTGCTCTGGTGCATTTTATATATGTAGCACATGCATTGATAGGTGAGTGACATGCTTTGTTCATTGGCTGTACTCTGGTGCAGTTTACATCTGTAGTACATGCGTTGACAGGTGAGTGACATGCTTTGTACATTGGCTGTGCTCTGGTGCAGTTTACATATGTAGTACATGCATTGACAGGTGAGACTGGCTGTCATCTGGTGCAGTTTACATATGTAGTGCATGCACTAACAGATGAGTGACATGCTTTGTTCATTGGCTGTACTCTGGTGCAGTTTACATATGCAGTACATGTATGCTATTAATAGGTATTCTGAGATCAGCATTGTAAGGTGTCAGCATTTTGAAATTTCAGGATTTCTTAATTCAGTGTTATAGTTTTCAGTACTAAATCAATATGCTATTCACGTACTATATAGCTATTATCTAGCTATCCATATTTGTTTATCTATATATAGACACATATATATATATATATATATATATATATATATATATATATATATATATATATATATATATATAAATCGACAGATAGATATAGACATAAATATAGATATGCATAAGCAAATAACTCACCCTTCCTTATTAAATCAGTGCCAACTGAGACTGGAAACTACAAAACAGTCCCATTTCACTATTAGTAGCACCAGTAGGGCAGTTTAAAAAAACATTAAAGTTTCCAATTTAAATATTTACTTCCATACCATACAATTAATCAAAAGAAAGTCCTCTTTTTCTTTATAGTCATAATTAGCATGTCCAAATAAATAAGAAATATCATTCTATTTATAACAAGTATAAGGCAATTGAGTATTAATAAAAATACTCAATTTTACGTAGCCAAAAGCAGCAAATATTTTCCACTTGCCCTATTATACTATAAATAAATACTTATATGCAAACTTTGAGAATGTAAAACAGTAGAGAGCGTTTTCATTGACCAGCAAGTCTGCTGTCTAATTGATTTTTTTTTTTTTTTTTTATGCACGAAAATTTAAACTCATTAGTAAGCGTTAATTAGGGATATATCACTTTTCTCCACTGCTGGAGTGATCTCAAAGTTAGTATATATATATATATATATATATATATATATATATATATATATATATATATGTATGTATACATATATACATTAACACACATAGATAGATGGATAGATAGATAAGTAGACAGACAATGTTAAAGTTGACAAAGTGGTTGTATTGTAGTAACTCTAGGAAACTTGTCACAAAATGTAATTTTTTTAAGCATTCATACTTCTCAACTGTACAGATTTTCACAGAATGTACACATTTTTCCTCATATTTTTGGTCCATTTATCATGAAATTATGGTTTTCTGGCAAACTGGGAAGTCTTTGATGGTTTAACTCAGAAAATAATGACAGGCATTTGAATTTCAGACTTCATACCCTTCAGAAATGTCATGCTAATGCAAAACTTGTTATTCTATCAATTGTTTAAATTTGTAAGAGCAATATTTAATTGGGCCTTTGTCCCCCCATTATTGATGGCTTTGTCCAGATTTCTTGTTCTAAGAGGTTGAGAGTTATGCTTCATGAAAGAGATCTGGGATTCATGTTGTACAACTACATGGATGGAAACATGCTATAACAATAGACTGAGGGGGGTTGCCCATTTTAAACAGACTGCATAGCTGTGCCCACCTTAGCCTTACAGTTAACAGATTTTAAAGAAACTTGTTGCATTTGTAAATAATTTGATAAAAAAAAGTTTGAAAAAAGAAAAAAAAATCAAAACCAGCTTTGAGTTCTTTCTAATGGGGTGCTAGATTTATTTTGTTTGAAAAAAAAGGATATCTGAAAAGGAATTCTGAGATTGCACTCATGTGCATGTGAATGAATTCCACACAAGGCTTTCTACTGTAGCTGTGGGCTCATTAAGTTACAGTTGGGTAGTGAGCTGGCATGATTCTGCTCAGGTGGTTACTTTAATACAGATCCATCAGTATCTCAGGTTCATTTGATCAGTGAATGCACTGCACTAGTAAATGAATAGTTTCTTCTTAACCAAATTTATCATTTCTTTCATACTGAAATACATCAGAATCTAATGCAGCATATAAAAAGGATTTCAAATTCCATTAATGTAATCACAGTACTAACTGTTCAGCTGTTTCTACTAAATGAGGGTCTCAGATATCTTAAATAGTAACTCATGAAACGCTGTTGAATCATATTGTTTTCTGACAGCACCTAACAAAACTAAAGCTATAAATAACACAATTAGCATACGTAAAATTAAAATTTAGTTTCTCATGTATAACTGCTCATTTGAAAGTTGCCATCTAACAGGCCTCTTCTCTTAGTTCCACAGGCCCTTCCAGATTCAAAAGAACAATTTCAACACTGTAGTTTCAGCCTGACCTAAAATTAACAGTTGATGTCTCACTGTTCATTTTTCTTCACTGCAAGTTAAAGAATGCCACATCTACATTTTTTAAGTAGTTGTCATGTACAATTGTAGCAAGTGCGGATTCTTGGACTTGTTGCATTTGTGACAACTTATCAAAAATAGGAAATAATGAAAAAATCCCTTAACTAGCTTTAATTTGACTTTAGTGTAATTCAGACTCAACAGTTCAGGATTTAGTGCATTTGAAAACCACAATCGCTGAAACAGCATTCTAAAATTGGGGCGAGAAGAAATGTCATACATTTTCATCTGATAAGCAGCATACCACTCACCATTCCATAGATTTGCAACATGTCTCTGATTTTGCTTCAGACTTTTACCCTGTTTCTTGTATAATTTTGATTGCCTGATAAACTGTTGAGGATTACTGTCAATCAGTAATACAGGACATCAGAGTTTCACAGATTTTTTTTTTTTTTTTTTATCGGAACATACATGTTGTTGGAAAACCTGGTATTCTATTAACCTTTATAAGTTGATTAGAATAACATTTACAGAAAAAAAATCACTCGATCTGGACCTTTGTCACCCCATTCCTCTCACCTGTCCAGAGTTTTGCCAACTGTCACTGATTTTGTCCCTATTTTTGTTCTGCCTCTTTAATGGATAAAAGACTTCCACAAACATGGAAGTCCAATGAAGTCTTTTAATCATTAAAGAGATTCTTAAGATAAATGCTAGTAGTCTAAATCTCAAAATGCACTCGCTCAAAGCACTCCTTAAAATGGAGAACACTGACATTTGTACTGTAACAGAGACTTGGTTCAAGACAACAGTCAGCACCCCTACATTACCAGCTTATAACTCTTTCCACACCTTTCGGCCCCAGAACTTGGACCAAAGCTCCACCAGGTGGTGGTGTTTCCATATTCATAAAGGATGCGCATACCTCCAGTCTGGTAGCTCAACATAATGCATCAGAGATACTTCAGGTGCAGCTAACATTGGGTAAGACAGCGATTCAGGTCATAGCCTGCTATAGGTCCACAACCATGTCCCAAGACTCATACTCCATGTTCCAAAGCACCCTGGAGAATATTAGGGTCCAATCTAACACTCTCATACTATGCAACTTAATTACCCCTCTATTAACTGCAAAAACTACTCATGTACCAATACACTTGCCTAACGTTTCCTGGAGTTCATTAATTCCAATGTCCTGGACCAGCTCGTTCTTACCCCCACTGGAGGGAGCAACATCCTTGACTTGGTCATGGGTGACTATTTATTATTATATGTACTATGTATTGCTCTACACCAATAGTCAGATCCTCCCTGGTTAGATCCGACCACAAACTAATCACCTTGGAAATCCACATCCCCCCTCCCCCCCACAAAGGTACCATCATGAAAAACTTCTCCAAAGCTAACTTTGGGCTCCTAAAGACAGAGTTGGCTAACTTCACGGCACCCATGCAAATGGAGAATAGTTGCATGAATGCCGAATCATATACCAATGCACTGTATGAACACGTACACAAATGCATGGATCTCGCCATACCCGATAGAACCAAGACACTCTCCTCCAATAAAAAGGAAGCCAATCTGGTGGTCCCCTGCCATAAACACACTATACAACATAAGGAGGAAACTGATGCAGAATAAGGTAAAGTGCCAAGACTGGAAAAACTCCCTTATCAGCCTCAACAAAAGGTTGAGATCCCTCATCAAATCCTCTAAAGCTAGCTATGAAAACAGAATTGCAGCAGACAACCACAAGGCTAGCTGTATTTATGTAAAGAATCTCCATGGCAATACCCAGATTTGCTCTGAGCTACTGCACAATGGTGCCTCCTATCCCGAGCCAACAGATATTGCCAGTATATACTGGTCGACAGATTCAGTGCCAACTTTACCCCCCCCCAAAGGACCAATCATAATACCAGTAGATTGGCAGGCACCCAGTATTACTTCTGCACAGGTTAAAACAGCACAATCTAAGGCCAAGAATACAGCTTCTAGGGTAACTGACAATATCCCTGGCTGTGTTCTACATGAACTACAGAGTGAACTGGCACCTCACCTGTGTGTCCTGTTCAATTACAGCCTCAGCTCAGGCTTTGTCCGCACCGAATGGTGCACTGGCACAAAGGAGGAGAGACTACAGACCCCGGGAACTATTGCCCCATTAGCCTGACGAGTCTGATATGCAAAGCTAATGAATGCATTATCATGGACCTAATAATCAAGGATATTGGGAATCTCCAAACTCTGGATCCCACACAGTTTGATTTTGTGAAGGGTAGATCATGCCTGCTCAACTTGGTCAACTTTTTTGAGTCAGTCACCAGAACTGTGGATGAAGACAAGGTGGTTCATACAGCCTACCTTGATCTGGCCAAGGCCTTTGATACCATTCCTCACTCAGAAATTATAGAAAAACTCACTAAGCTAGGCATCATCCCCTATATCACTAGGTGGATTGCAAACTGGCTCACAGATAGAACCCACAGCATGAAAGCAGCTGACTCTAAGGGTCCTCTCCTGTTTGGCATCTACTTCTCTGAAGTCCAAGCCAACAAGAAGGGACTCTGGCTGACAAAGTTTGCAGACGATTGCAAGTTGGGAGCTATCATTAACTCCCCAAGTGATGCTGACATCCTACAGAAATGCCTCACTGAGACCAATGACTGGTGTCAGAACCATGGCCTTAAGCTCAATGCCAAAAAATGTGTCATCATCTCCTTGGGGAGAAACCTGGTTCCCATGAATTACCACATTCATGGTAGTCCACTGAACACAGAAGGCGTTATAAGTGATCTAGGAACACAGGTTGACAGCAACCTCTCTTTTGATCACCACATTGCCACTGTGGTCAGAAAGTCCTTCTATGTGGCACATCTCATTACAAGGGTTTTGCATCCAGGAAAAAAGAGGTCATTGTCTCCCTCTGCTCTTCCCTCATTAGGCCAATCATCGAGTACAATGCCCCATTTGGCATGTACCTCACTAGACACCTGCAATGACTGGAGAGGCTGCAAATGTACCTCACAAAGAGGATCCTAGGCCTTAAACACTTGTCCTATATGGATAGACTCAAAAAACTCCAACTATTCTGTCTCATATCACCTACTTAGAGGCGATCTCTACTTGACTTACAAAGCCATGACTGACCCAGATCTCTTAGAAATGCTACATCTAAAGAAATCCCCATACCACACGCTCTAGAGACCTTAACTTCATTACCACAAACAACAGAAAGTACTGGAGGGACAGGTTTATAACCCAGAGACTGCCCATGCTATGGAATAGACTTCCCATACATGTCAAGCAGAGCACCTCGCTGACCCTCTTCAAGAGAAACCTTGATGAGTGAATGGGAAATAGAAAATTCATCCTGGGGATAACTCCAATGGCTCTACTCGACAGAAGCATTGGGAACTAAGGTCAGGTGGCATGATGCCAGGGTAATCCTATGGCTAGGCTTGTATAGCCCTCAGAGCCATCAGCCTAGTACACACCTATGAACCTATGAAAGGACTAATGTCTTGCAATTGTGATTTTATTAAGGTTTTACTATGATTCTGTGGAATTTATAAAAAATTAAACGCGAGTTTTTAAGGTTCATCTTTGTTTATTTCCTCAGTAACCTCATTTAATGTTTTTTAGCTCATAGTCCTTATCCTTCTACAAAAATATTCTGCCTGTACTCCTCAGTTATCTTCCTAACTTAATCCCAACTTTACTTTTACATTTCTTTTTGACTTTTCCATTTTTCCATCTCTTTCAAAAACTTTCCATAACTATCTTATAACAAAGATAGATTTTTATTATTATTAATATTAAATTATATTATATTAAGATATTAGTATTTTATTCTTATTTTTTTAATCTTATAACAAGGTTGCAGTATGAATGTGATGGATGTACAGATGCTAAATATATAATATACAGGAAAGTATTTAATTTCTCTTCCCATCTATGCAACTTCTCAGTTTGTCTAATTACAGAAAGTATTGCAACAGCCTTACCATACTTTTTATCTCACTTTCAAATTTATCTTAGGCTATATTTATATAAAAGTGGATATTATGAAAAAGAAGAAAAGTAAATTTGAACATTTTGTTGAATAACTAGATTAATAACTCATTATCTGTCAGAAGAACTTAAGATGTTGGTCACAAAGCTGGTAAATATGCATTTACTAGATAAGCACCTGTGAAAGCAATGTTTAGAGTTTTAGTGTGGTTACCTACTAAAATCAATTGAAGAAGCAAAAGTAAATTAGCTTGAGATAGGTATTCCTATGTGATATTTAATGCTGCTAATTGGGATGTTAAAACATGTCAACAACTGAAGGGAACACAGGAAGTTAACCTCTGCCTGCATTAAAAAACGTTATTTTAATACAGAATGTATCTGTGGTATTCAGAATGGAGGCATCTTCCAACATAACTCAGTTTGTGCAGCCATTGTACTTAAACCTATAATCCAATGCTTGTGGTACAACTCTTGAATTTTTAATTTTCTCAAATCATTGACTTTGAAAGAGCAAACTCTTTGTTTTGTTAGGCCTGAAACAATCACTCATCTCATTATTTTTCTTAACAAAGAACTTGTTTGCCTTGAAAGATGTATTAGTTAACTGGAGGAGATAATAGCATGAACTCAATTATTTCATATACAGAGGCCAAACAGATTAAAAATACACAAAGTATTCAAATATATTTCTTGCCAGATGGAAGACTACAGTTTCCAATGTAGGTATGTATGTATATATCGAGAAATAACTTCCAGGAAACCAAGGCAAATAAGATAAAAGATAATCCACAGACAGGAAGAACCGAACCAAAAAGGACAAAGTGCAGCTTTATTGAACAACAAACAGGTCAATAAATCAAGTGCTTTCGCCAGGCAAATACCTGGCTTTCTCAAGATAAAAAGTAGTGTCTTCACTATTTGAACTTTTATTCTGCATTTTCGTATGCTTACTTTTCACTCACTGAGTTCAGTTACTAATTATCTGCCTTCTTAAGTGGATGTTTGTTGAACTAATTAAGTACCATGTGATCAGATGCTTAAGTATTTAAACTTTTCAGTCACACTACTTTTTATCTTGAGAAAGCCAGGTATTTGCCTGGCGAAAGTGCTTGATTTATTGACCTGTTTGTTGTTCAATAAAGCTGCACTTTGTGCTTTTTGGTTCGGTTCTTCCTGTCTGTGGATTATCTTTTATCTTATGTATGTATATATATTTATCTTTTCTTACTTATAATTGTTTACTACAGTTAATATCAACTAACCCAGATGTTTCTGTAGAGGGGTAAGCCAGGTAGAAATGATTTCAGACAGTAACATAATTCCTTCTCCAACTTTCTCACTATAATGTAACACTAGATATAACATCGGCACAACAGCACTATAATAAGATGCAGTATCTGCTAATATTATCAGTAATCTATCATCATATTCTAATATGGGGTACACATTGTGTGAAGTGCCAGTATGGACAAAGTCAAGCTTGATTGCTGTCAATAAATCACATTATTATTATTGTTATTGAAAGAAACATTATTACACAAAACAAAAACATACTTCACTAATGCATTTTTCAAAGTACAGACATATCACTTATTACATTCTAACTTCATCCTGTACAGAAGTTAGTTCTCTATCTTTTCATTACAAGCCAACAGCAAAGAAACTGAATAAACAGTTCCCCTTAAACTAATTACATTATCCCCCCCTCCATTTACTTCATCCCTTTTCCTAATCCTCAATGAAATCCCTTACATCTGTTGTAATCATACTTGTCTACCCTACTGCATCAAGGATTCTAGTCCAACAGTCCTATTTTTCCCATATATACTGCCCATACCTTATTGTTTCTTAATTCTGTTTTCTTCTCTTTCCAGCCATTATAGTTTTTCCAGTTTTTTCATCAATTGTATCACCCCCCCATCATGTGTTCCTCCTCTATTTTCTATTTCATAGTAATCACTTTCTTTACTATAGTAATATTTCCCACTATCAGTTTACATGTTGTCAGTATTCCTCTTTCATACCATAATAACCACAACTTAAGAAAGCCTTCCCTTGTCCCATATTAATTTCTGCAATACCTCCTCTAATCCTTTCTTATATGTCTATAATACTATAGATTCCCCAAAAAGTTTTATGAATCCATGTCCCATCTCAACACTAAATTTCCAAAATTCTCTTCCTAGTATTGAAAACATTCCTGCCTAACTACCTTGTAAATAAAATATTTATTTAAACTTTTCCAGGCAAATATATAAAACTTTTTGCCTTACTCATATATTTAGAAAGAATGACAATCTCTGCCCACTTATGTTCTTCTCTTTGAGTAACTAATAAGTTTTACCAATTCATCCTATCATTCTCCATCTGCCTTTTCTCTTCCCAACCATCAATAACCCTCTGGTAGACTTTCTTTCACTTCTTATGCTTTCAATTTCATACATTATTCTCAGCAGTTTTCTACCTTCTCTCACCTCCAACCTCATTATTTTCCAGCGATTAACTGCACCATCATAGTCCCATTTTAAAATCTCCCTCAAATGTGTTTCACTTATTTCTTCCCATCTTCTAGTTTTTTGCACTTTGATTATTTGAAAGCAATATCTTACTTCAGTTTATGTAATTCTCTATCTCCAGACAGATATTTTAGCACACACAGCACACTCATCACTCTCTTATCCCCTGTCACTCTTAAGCTATCCTATCGCACATGCATATCTTCTTCCTTTTACCTATCTTTAAAGTTCTTTGTGCATTTTAAACCACTCTGTCTTTAGTCATTTTTCAGTGATTTTAACAGCACAGACATCAACTCTTTCTTTTCCGCCATTGATCCTCTCTATCTCTGAGCATTCTCTTCCAGTCTGCTTCATAGTCTGTGTCCACTAGTCTTGACACATCTGTCACCATTGACAACTGTAAACGTATCTTCAAATCCCCCACACTTGTAGACCTAGTCAGCTTCTCCCACCTTACTCTAGTTTTTTTCCTCCCCAAATAAATTCTCTAAACATTTGTTTTACCTTTTTAAGATACTTGTTTCCTGAAAGAGCCCCAAAACCCTGTCTTGTGTAATTGAATAGCAACATTATACACATTTGCAGAACTTGTACCTTCTTATTCTTGTCTTCTTGTCTTGTTAAATATCTTCTCATATATGTTTTTCTTGACTTCTCTACACTGCCATTTATCTGTATACACAAATATCTCAACTCATCTACCCAATCCTCCTCTCCGTCCTGTGAGTCATTCCCTCTTCTTTCACTCACCCTTCTGATTTTCTCTTTTTTTTGTTGACTTTATACCTTAACTCAATTCCAAACTCACCTAGTAACTTCCAAAGTTTACTCCTATCTTTTCTATGCTTATTTAACATCAACAGAATATCATCCACATATAAGGCTATTTTCCTGGTTATTCGTCAAAATGTAGCCCCAATGTCTGCTTGCCTTATCACTCTGCTAGTGGCTTGATATACACTGCAAAAAAGGAGAAGGGAAAGTGGACATCCTTGCCATGTTCCTGTCTGGATATCATTATTTTCTGACAGCCTTGCCCTGATCTTAACCCTAGCACTTGCTCCTGTATAGAGATCCCTCAGTGACCTCACCAAAGCTTCTGGAATACCCAATTTCTTCATCACCTTAAACATGTATTACCAGTGCACCCTGTCAAATGCTTTCTTTGTACCCAATGAGATTACTGATGATTCCTTTCCCTTTTCCCATTATTGTAGTCAATCTTCTTACAAATATCTGTATAAAAAAATTATAATCATGGTTCAGCAGTCTTATCCTTGGATCTAGATTATTGCCCCTGTTGAGTTCACATCCTGATTCCATGTGCAAAAATGGGAAAAGGGGGTTGTGGATGGAGGGATTTAATATGGATATGGGTCTATACTATGTTGCATATAAAGAATCATTTCCATCTTTGTGTATCAGTGATATAATAGTGTCTCTTTCAAAGACTTTCGCTGATTATCATTCAGAATTCTATAGGAATTCCACCACTTCTATGTGGCTTCCCCATTGCCATGTCTACAAATACTCCTTCCAAATACTCCCTCATTATCCTTCTCATCAGTGATTGTCCATCCTTCAGCTCTATCTGCCCTAAAGCTGGTAACCCCCATCCTTGATTTCTCATCTAGCCACAGTCTCCCTCCTTCCCTTACGTCATGTATAAATCTTGTTAAGACTCCTTAAACACTTTTACAGTCTCTTCCAATCCTCACAGTACTGCCCTTCCTTTCTTACCCCATAAATTCCTCTCTCTATATCTCCTGTTCCACCAATCTGGACTGCTTATGCTCTTATCATCCTACTGGTAAACAGCTTTTTCAATGCAATTATTCTCTCCCAGATTTGTTCATCTTCTCACTCCTAAAATGTCACTTTGACCCGATTTCTTTATTTTATAGTTAACTATTACTTTCTTCTTGTCTTTTGTTTTGTGACCAATTCCACCGTAAGCACCTTCCTCATCCTCCCACTATTCCTCATCTTCTGAATTAGCATTTTCATTCTTTCTTACTCTTCTGTCCTTTGAATAACATAATGCTGACACCTTCTAATGCCTATCCAGAGTTACAGGTTCTGGAAATCTAATTTTTGCCTTCCTTAGGCCATGATCTGAAATTGTTAATTTACTCTGTAATCACTGTCTCTCCACTAGATGTACATGCTCTCTTGAAATGTAGCCCTTATTTAATCTTTACCAACTGTTACGGCTATGCACAAAAAGTATGAGTCTCACATTTCATTGCCTTTTCTCTCCACTCATATTTCCACTAGCCCAAAAGTTGTCAAATACTGCTTTAAGTATCTACCTTCTGTGTTTGTTCTCACCTCCTCCTCTTCTGCAGTAATTCTTCCTATTTATTGTAAAATTCCAGTCTCCTCTGTAAATCACCTTTCTTTCTTGTCCATTTGGGTCAATAGCTCCCTCAATGCATCAGTCCTGATTCCTGGTGGAAAGTAAATTGCAACAATCTTATAACCATCTCATCTATCCTAACTTTTATTCCTGCCACTCTCCTCTTCCTTTCTTCCTTTCTCACTAGTAATTCCAGTGGCCATCTTGTTTTCATCAGGAAATCACTCTCCTCCATCTTCTGTGCCCCATCTGACACTAGCTATCAACAAATAGCCTTGAACTGTTATCCTCCTCTGCTCAAGACATGTTAAGTGTGTTTCTTGAAATTCTACCACACATGTCCTCACTCCCTTCACTTAACCCTGCAATCGTTCCCTCCTCTTCTTATTTCACTGCTCATTTACATTCCTTGTCACTATGTCAAAGGACTCATGCATTCTCCCCCTGACAGCTTAATTGTCCAACTTTAATACCAATCCTGCCAATATTTACAACTAGGGCTCCTAATTCTGTCTTTTTTATCTCATACACTGACTGTACCCCCCATCTTCCCCACTTAACTATGTACAGACATACAGTAAGAATCAACACCTGTGGCTACTGTGCACATTGATTGTATAAGACTAGCTATCCTATCCCTGCCTCTGCCATAAGTATGACAGCTGCCTAGTTTACAAAGGGATCCCTGCAGACTCTGCCAAACTACCTTATCATCAACAACTAAATCAATTCTGCCCTCTCCTTATTCTTGCTCTTCCTCAACTAGTTCTCATGCATCCACTTTCTCTAGTCATCCCTGTGTGCTCTTTCCCTCTTTTCCTCAATTTCTCTTGCTTATTTCCAAACTAGCTTACATTATTAAGCCCAAACTGCTAGGTCTCTCCATCTGATATGTCACACCACCGGAGTCATATCCTCCACTCTTAAACATACAAAAATGGACCAAGGCACCCTTCTTATCCCCCACTTCTACTTTCCTTTGTCCTAGTCACCACAACACACTCACACTCTTCACTAAATTGTTCTGGTAACAGGGGGCTCTTTCAGTAAGCCAAGATATATTTTGATGAGCCCACTTACACTCATTTTTAACAGTCATTATAGGCTCATCTCCTTTGCATCCTCTATCCTAAGCCAGTCCCTACACCAATTCTTCCTACCAACAAGACACCTCACTGGCTGTACAAGAGAATTTTCAAGTAACTTTCAAATCAATCATGTTGCTATGCTTTCTCTCCAAACAGAAAGCTAATATAGTACTGCCTATATACACACATAACACTTCTCTCCATCAAATGAATTCCTCATCTTACTTTATGTTCACTTCTACATGTGAAGAGAGCCCTGCATATATACATTACCCTGCGATACTCCCACTCATGACCACTCAACAGATAAATCTCCTTATCCTTTCTCTCTATGCCCTTCATCCAATGTGGCCTCCAGGCTACCTTCTCCCATCCACTGGACTACTACAGTGTATCATGATTTGCAAATTACACATCCCTTACTTCAATTCTCCAAACTCTATTACTGCAACTCCTACCTTGTCTCCTAATAGAGTCTTCTTTCACTGCTATTGCATAAATGCACTGACATGTATTCTTTCAATCCACATAGTTCCCTTCCCCCTTATTGATAGATACAACATCTTTATGTTTGGCTACTGAAAAGAGCAAAACAAAAAAAGCAATGAACAAGGACATCGGCAAAAATAAATTCATCGAATGGCCATAACTGACCAACAACCATGAAGTAATGTGATGCATACAGTAAGTAAAGGTTAACCTTTTAGATTTTCCCTATTCCCCATGGTATTGCTATCTCTGAGTTGGTATATAGAGTTGGGAGGTGGGGTGCAGCCACCCATATTGGGGGTGGGGGGGCTCAGCCCTCCACCTTGGTTGGTTTTGTTTGCGATGTTGGCCAACTATGGCCTTTTGATGCATTTCTATTCAATGATGTACTTTTTCACTACTTTTGTTTCACTGATTTCCATTTAAGATTTAACCATTCGAGTTTTATTTTTTTCCGTAACCGAACATAGACCCAATATAACATGTTAAAACTATAATGTGAAAAAGTATTGCCTGAACAACTATTTTCAGGCAAAAATGATAAATAACATTACTAACCCCTCCCCTCCATAACAGCCAGCTGAATTTCCCCCACTCCACATTCCTATGTTCCTCTTAATCAAAATCAAACAGATATTTAACTACTGCAGCAGCCTGCAGCTCTTATATTGGAAAGGAACAAAGAAAAAGTTAATACAATTAGTACAGATCCTATCTTCTATTTATCAGATTAATAAAGACCCCTTCTCTTTCCCCTTCCAGCATTATAAAAATGCAGTGAATATCACATGGAGTCTTTTACTAGTCTATTAACAATAAATCACACAACTCCTCTTACAGTTAGTGTTGTACATTACCAACTCACAATTAACCTGTTCCTCCATAGTTAGGGAAGTGTCTGCAGTTAATCCCAGACATTGAGGGATTTTGGTATGTTTTGCCTTAGCTCCATTAACTGTATGAATGCCATATGAGAAAAGTTAATGGGTGACATGCCACAGGACTGGGTGAATTAGAATTTCCATAAACATTTTAGAGTAAGTCTTTCTGTCATGGAATGGGTTAGCACCCTGAATTGGAGAAAACAGATATTCAGAGAATAAATGGACAAGCATATGTGCTTATTCTGAGTAGAATATAGATTGTGTTAAATAAATTACATTTTGGAGCAATTGAAATATTATGTGGTAGAGTACTGCAGAACAACCTAATGGTTAAGGTGTTTGCCTTGCAAACACAAGGAGCAGGGTTTGAGTCTCACAAAGGACAATTGGCTAGGCTTAAAATGGCTCGCAAGGGCAGTTAGCTTAGTACTAATCTATGAACATAGCTAATCATTTTACTTCTTTTACAAATGTATATACATGTAAGGAAGCAATAGTCAATAGCTGAATTAGAAGATGTGCAATAAATGTTTACTAGACAGGTATCAGGGATTTCTTATCTCTCATATAGGAGGAGCTTGAAGCACTTAGCATTGTTTTCCTTTAGGTATGGATTACTGAGAGGTGATTTAATTCTCATATTTTAATGATTTTAGAATTAAAATTTTGCTGTAACCCTGGTCATCACCTTTTCCAAACATAATGCTCTTACGAGGAACAACTATCTGCAACCTGCCTCAGTTTAATACTTCACTGTGGAATTCCTTTTTTCATAATAGAATTGGTAGATTATGGAATACCTTTTTTTTACACTTTAGAAGTGCTAGAACTCTGAAGTTTTTTTAAGTTTTTTTTTTTCTTAGGAAATCTTTTAAGATTTAGTTTAATTAAAAAGTTTTTGATTAAGGGCTATCGCTTAGCAAACTCTTAAATTGCTCATAGCAGGCCCTGAATTTTGGAAATCTCACCTTTAAACATTGAACATTAAAAGAAAGTGCTTGTGGTTATAATTTCTCTAGCCTGATAATCTGTGGATATGTCAGTCAGCTGCATAAAATGGTCAAATAAGTGTTTGTATGCTGCCCAAACTAACTAATCTGCTATTTCCAGCTACCTAGCAGGTCAACAGAAAAAAGAATGGGTCTTTGTTAAGAGTTCAGTTGTAAGTCTAATTAGCTTGTGAAAGGCATCTATAAATTTGTCCTGGTAATTTCACAGAATCCTAAAACAGTATTTAACTTCCTTGCATTTAGAATGATTGTAAAACACAGGTGTACTATAAGTGTCCAAGTACCAGGTCCTCAGATACCTGTGTTTTAAAACCAGGGACTTGGGTATCTCATACCTCATACAGACAGCCACTAACAATCAAACCTGACCTGTTATTTGGGTGAGGTGAAGTAGCTTTGGAAGACAGCAGAGCTGCTGCACTTTGCCCAAACATAAAACTGAGAGTGAGCAAGTGAAGTGTGGAAGCCACAGGGAGGGAGTAGGAGGAGATGAGACTGTGCATTAGAGTTGCAGACAGTCATTAAGAAAGAGTTTAGGGAGTGTGCGGGTTGGAGTTTTAGAGTAAGAGATCATGATGAGTTCAAGAACAGGAAGTGATTGCTGACTTTATAGGGTCATAGCTATATATTAGACTAACAAACACTGTGGCCTTTATAAGACTAGCCAAGCAACCAAAATGTATCCTGCAAATTTTTGTGCCTTAGAGGTTATTTTAAGGGATATATGTAAACTAGATTGAGTAACTCTGATGCTGTTAATCTTGTGGATATACAAAAGGTCCATCAGAGTGGGATCCAAGGATGCTTTGAATGCCAGGCATAGATCACCTATCAGCAATCTGCAGGAAACAAGAGTACAGAGACAGGGCTTTAAGGCAATCTGCATAGGACATGCTGTTTACACCCTGTATTACTTTTGTGAGGAACCTGTGTGGACATTTCAGGTCTTGCATGTGTGTGTTTAAGAACATACCAGAGTGGGCACTGTACTCAATGATGAACCTAATGACTGAATGCAGTAGAGCTATGACTTCCTTTGACCTAGATGCAATGACCTTGCTGATAAGCTGACTTATAAACCCCTAAGTTTAAGTTTAGGGGCAGGAGGGGCGTTTTTGGTTTAGGGAGCAATCCTGGACTTTTGGGTTAGGCAGCAGGAGGGGGAAAACTATAACTAATGTTAGGGATTTGATCAGAAGTTTAGGGTTGGAATTAAGGTGGTGGTAGGGCTATGAAGTTCAGGAGGGTTGTATGGTACAAGCACTGCGTATTTAGTAGTATTGGGCTAAAATAATGGGAGTTACGGCACTTGACATTTAGTGCAACTGGCAGTAACTAATACATGACCACTTGCAGTAAACCTGTAACACACAACATATTTACTGTTGTATTACTGATGAGCAGAGATAATCAGTCTTTTTTTAGTAAAGTAGCCACATTTTTGTTTCTGGTATTTCTAGTTATATATTTATTACGATTTCTAAAGTTCAAATACTAGTTCAGGAATTCATTGAAAACCAGGAATGAACCACACCACTAGCCACTCAAAACCAGAAATGAATTCAGGAATGACAACTTTAACAATATTTTGGATTTCCAGTGAACATATTAATTCTAATTTGTGTTTTTTCCCTTTTGTTAATGCAGGCACAATATTTTTATAGCTTGTTTTATGGATAGCGCCTACTGATGTAGCCATTATTCAGGCAGCTACAGTTCTAACAGAAGTGTTGCAATGGAAGAGACAAGGAGTATAGTGGCAGTTTTGTACTCTATAAATTCCATCCCCATGTAGTTTTAGCAGAATTGTTCTAAATAGTGTAAAAATGACTTTCTCATTATATTTATATTTTTGCTACATTTATATAGATGTTAGTGTAAGAAGCTCAGCAGTATTTTTTATCTTCATACAGTATTTCCCCTCTTATCCAACCTACATAGAGTTATGTTTATTAAACAGCTTTTAAAATATACTGTAATTAATAAGTTGCCTCTACAGATGTTATTTTATTACTTTTATTTACCATTTACTTGATCATCATTGTGTTACAACTTTCTTCACAAAGCCACGTGTGTTTCAAGTTCTACTGCCTTAGTCTCTTTGTCACGAGATGAATTGTGCCATCTATTGTATTTACTTTATGATTGCTTGTTTGCTAATTGTGCATACAAAATCTTATGTATTTTGTTCTATTTACTTGTATAGCCCAGACTGTGGCAGAAATGGGTTCTTACAACAGTCCAATTACCCAGTTAAACATCATCATCATCAGCCTCTTTTTCCCCATTTTTTTACATGGGGTCAGGGTGTCATGTAATCTGTCGCCATCTCTCTATATACAATGTCACTCTCCTGCATTCTTATATACCCATGCTTGACTGTTACAGTTCTTCTCTCACCCAATCCATACACCTCTATGCTGGATGCCCTCATTTCCTTTTGCCTTCTTCCTGTCTGTCCCAAATGTTTTTCACCAGATTGTCTTCTGCTTTAGTGCACATGCGCAGGAATCACCATAATCTCTTCTCTTTGACCTTTTCTATAACTGGATCTACTTTGGCTTCTGTCCTTGTGTCCTCATTTCTTCATCTGTCACAGTGTGCATCCTACCATCCATCTCAGGCACTTCATCTCCTTCACCTCTAGGTTACTCAGCTGCTCTACCTTTACTGCCCAGGTTTCAGTACCATACAGTAGTACTTGTCACATCACTGTTTTGTACACCTTACTGTTCATCTTTTTTGGAGTTCTTCCATCATATACTACACCTGACACACTATACCAGTTGGCTGCAGCCCCTCTGATTCTAGCATTGACCTCCTCATTCAGACTTCCCTTCTCCTCAACCATCTTTCCCAGATACCTGAAGCTGTTAACCTGTTCCTGTATTTTACCTTCTATCTAAATTCTCAGCTTCTTCTGAACTACACCATTTTCTGCCTTTACAACTGTTTTATCTGTATATAGTTTCATCTCATGAGCCTTTAGCTTTGCATTCCATTCCCCATATCCTTTGCTGAAGTTCTTGCTCAGAGTCTGCCTGCAATACCATATCATTTGCATAAGGCAGCTTTGTTGATCTGTCCCCTCCAACCTGTTTGATCATGTAGTCCATCACCAGTATTAACAGCTATGGGCTCACTCCCAAAGGGAACCCCTCTGTGAAACCAAACACTGTTCGTACTTGAGTCACTAGGTCCTTGTACATAGCTTTCACTAATTCTACCAATGTTTCTGGGATTTTGAACCACTACATGATTACCCAAATCAGCTTTCTTGGGACCTTGCATATGCTTTCTTCAACTCTAGGAATGCCCGGCTGGACTCTTTCTTCATCTCTAGCTTCTTTTCAACAATCTGTCTAACTGAAAACATCAGATCAGTTGTGCTGCATTCTGATCTGAATTCAAACTGCTCATCTCCTACTTTCTGTTCTTCTGAGTATTCATTTATCAACTGCCCTCTCTAGAACTTTTCAAACAATGTGACAGGATTTTTATACTTCTATGTTGCCCAGAGTTGTGAATGTCCTATCTGTTCTTGACCTCGGGAAATAGTATGCTTATTCTCCAGTCATCTGGGATATGCCTTTCTCTCCACACTGTCCAGTTAAAACATATGTGAAATAAATAAATAAGTAAGTAAATAAATAAATATGCAAATGTAACTAGTTTTTCTGGGGCTAAATAAACACCATTCATTTTTTGCATGCTGCTGAATGTTAAATAAACCTTTTGTTTTCTGCCATCCATATGATTAGGAACAATATAAAGAACTCACTACTGATGATCAAAGATAACAGTCTTTTCAGAAGAGAGTCATAACTCTCCTATCAAAGGCCGCTGAATATTCTACAATAAAGACCAAGTATCTGCCTCTTAACTGATGCTGCAACATATATGGCTGACAGGTTTTATCAGAGTCTGTCAAATCCATGCTTATATTTGGAATGTAAGCTGCAAATTAAACAGGAGACCTTACATATTCAAGAAGGGGTGGAAAATTGTGGACTAGACTAATTTAATTTTTTTAAGGTTTGTGAGCACTTCTGAGAGAAATTTTTTATCGTTTATCTCCACAGTGTAGGAATATATTCTTCTGGAAGGAATTATTTGCAGTCCATGTTAACGGCATGGCTTTAAAGTTAGCTGTCGTGTTGGGATAGTTGCTTTGGAGAGGTGCAGTTTGCTTCAGCACTTTGTGCACATCAGTCATGAAGACATAACTTTCAACCACTATGATTTAGCCATGGGGCTATTATTTTGGCCTTAAAAATTTAACCTTGTTCCTTCTTGATTTACAATATTCCTTGTTCCTCATAAAGGCAGACCTGTTTGTGGGTACATAGCTTAATAAATATATAAACTACGGCTACTAACTATATAAATACCTGCTATTGTGAAAAATAAGAAAATGCTCATCTTTCCAACACTCCGCTGTGATTTTATAGGCCAGTGCTATTATTTGTAATGTTAGGAGGTTGAGTGGTATCTGTGAGGAGCATATAACTTTTCTTAAGATAAAAAAGTGACTTGCTGCTTGATTTATTAGCTTTACTATAGCTAATTTATTTTTATTTCAGAGCAATTCAGGAAATGATATTGAGTGAAATTTGTATTTCTCTCTGTTACCTTATTAAAATGAGGTGATAAACAGTTGTTTCTACAGCTGTATGAAAATAAGATTACTCAATATGCTGAAGTATATATAAAAACTGATTGAACTTCCTTATTTTATCATCATGGTTTTCTTTATCTTTGAAAAGATGTCATTGTGAGATGCATACATTCAGTAGTATTTGTCACAATAAAAATACTGAACATGGACAAGAGCTTTTTATAAATAAATCACAGTCAAAATAAGCACTAGGAACATCAAGGGGATCTTGCCACTGGTAGCAAGCAATGCGTATCGTTGTTGACTACCCTGGATTACTGTTAGTGAAACTTTAATTCAGCAAAGAATACACTTTATAAGTAAGCATGAGGCTAGAAAAAAATATTTATATATATATTTATGTGTAGATATGGTTGCACTAACTTGGATTTTAATTACTATGTATAAATAATAATTTAAATTTACATTTATTTATTATTTTTAAAAAAACTGTACATACTGCACATCTGTGAAATTGTCTTCTGCAATATGTATATTGTCAAAAAAATATTGACAAAATTTTGTAACAACAGGTTTTATGTACTTTTATGTTAAATGTGCAGCTTTTCTCCCCGGGTCTCTGCTGAAAATGGGTCTTCATGCAGTCTTTCTCTCCTGGTAACCAAATGTAAAACAAAACAAATAAATAAATAATTGATGCACAGGCACTGACTAGTCCCAAATAAAACAATTCATCCACCAGAAAAAGAGTGCTAAATCAGGGACCTGCCCCACTGTTAAAGACTGTTTTGCTTCAGTACACTGTGATTGTGTTGGTTTTGTTTGATACTGCCAACCTAACCATGTTCACAACTAAGGTCCCTATTGTAATTCTGAGGCTTATGACTGAAAGGTATGGAATTAGGAAAAAATATGAAAATTCAGGGGAACATGAATGCTGAACCAAGCTGCTCTCTTTAAAGTTGTTTTTGCAGAATGTGAAGCGAAACCCCATGACATCCCCCAAACTTAAGTATACCAAGTCTGGGATCAACATGTCCCTGAGAAAAAGGGATACTCCAAGAAATGGTAATTTTGGGCTTGGAATAAATACAAATCCACAATTTCACTCTTTCACTCTTGCTATGCTAGGATTTACGTTAATCAGTTTCAGAATATGAGTTGTCATAGTCACATACATTTGCTCAGAAAAACAAGGACATATATAGTTTACTCATCTAACTAAAACAGAATTACATCTCACTGAACCAGTACTCTGGTTAGGTCTAAAATGAAAAAGCATAACACGTTTTCTATCTGCTTTCAGACTGGGTACTTTTCTAATCTTCCCATGGATTATATTGTTTAAAAAGTTACTTTTTTGTTAGAACACGCTGTTAGTCTCCACTGCTTATAGAACTTTAATGGTCAACAAACTAAAAGATAGTTTTGAAATGTCATGGTATTTTATTACAATGGTTAGGGAAATATTATGCTTGTGAGACAGATTTAATAGGCTGGTCACATTAATACTCAGCCCCTTCCCTCATTGTGTACATGCCACATTTTCTTCCTGGTAAGGAATACACTATATCATACGGTGCCAGTATGTATAGGGGCTAGTAATGCTGAGTAAGTAGGCTGGACCTTGCTTGAACTATGCAGGGGTATGAACCTAGGCAATACCAGCAATACTGAGTTGTGACCGTCAGAAGCAAATGCATTGTCTTTGTGCAGTTTTTAGTATTTTTGACACTAGATCCCTGCACTCTAATTTATTTTTTCAAGCCTGCATTTAACGTACTAAGATGCTCTGTTCCAAACAATGACTACTATTTGCATAACTCCTGCATGCCTCTAGCAGTATAATCCCCATATTCTTTATTGATAAACTAGCAATCTCAGTGGCTGACATCGCATGATCATAGAGGGCAACACTAAATATGGAGATGCAGAGAATTAGGAGGCACACCAAGCAGCAGATAAGCTGTAAGGGATAGGCAACGATAAAGTTAATACTGAGCATCAGTTTGAGGCTTTAGTGGAGAAAAGGTGGCTCTAGTAGGCATAGCCGGCCTTAGGCATAGGCCAACTAGGCAGCCACCTAGGGTGCCACTCTAGTAGGGGCACTTTTCCAGTATTTATTTGGTGTAGGTAGACCAGGATGAGGGCACTGGGTGGTGTAGTGGGGGGGGGGCGCCGTGGAGCCCTTTTACCTAGGGCACCAGTTGACCTAAGGCCGCTACTGCTAGTAGGACAGTACTTTTGCTCTGGTGTTGTCTCATCACAATCACCCACTACAAATCCACCTGTAGTGTTTCATAACTGATTCTTCTTATAATGTCATATTTGCCATAAAATGCTGACAGCTCAATATACAATCATTCTATTACAACATTATATTAGATGGCAAGAGTTGCCATGTCTTCTGTTTATTTTCAAAGAACCATCCCCACTCCCTCAAAAAAGAATCAGTAGCTACACCTTAGAAAACCACATACAGTGTGCGACCTTGTTTAAGTTGCACTTGACACATGCCACCATTGGCAGTGTGACTAGGATTATTTCCATTCCTTCTTTTCATTTCCATTCAATTTGTATTGTTCTTTGGCAGCCCAAGGGGGCATAAAATTAGACAATGTGGGAAATCAGTTAATGAGTGTCTTGTTGACCACTGAAACTTTAGAGGTTTGCCCCACAACATTCATATACATAAGGTGGACAGTAGTCTCTCCTTTGATAATCACATCACCACAGTAGTCAGGAAATCCTTCTCATCACAAAAGGTTTTTCATCCAGGAAAAAAGAGGTCATTGTTCACCTTTACTCATCACTCATTAGACCCATTATAAAGTACAATGCCACTTTTGGTATGTACCTCACAAGACATCTATAACAACTGGAAAGGCCGCAGAAATACCTCACAAAGAGGATTACTGGCCTCAAACAGATGCCCTACGCAGACCATCTCAAAAAACTCCAGCTTTTCTCCATTGCATATCATCTACTCAGAGGCGATCTCTGCCAAACATAAAAAAAATATGTCAAACGGGTCTATATTATATCACTGAATGCTTAAAAAAGCGGAAGATGAATAATCGACCCCATGTAAGTGAAAGCTTACAATCTCGAAAGTTCCAAAAAAAAAAAAAAGAAAAAAAAAATTGAAAGAATACATAATGTGGGGGGCTTTGCTTCGCCACACCCCCTACTTAAATATACCAACTTTGCGATTGCACTACAGTGCTGAAAACAGCAAAGTAACAGAAGTGGCCAAGCAAATTCTTTCCCTGAGAAAGAATGTGCTTAAAAGCCGCTTCACTATTTTGCCTTTTCGTTGTTTTAAGTTCGACCAAGACACATTCAGTAGAATGTGTCTTCGGTCATCTAATAGGAACCCATGTCAAACCCAGAGGTGTTGGACATGCTCCATTTAAAGAAATTCCAATCCCTCTGAGCTACATGCTCTAGGGACCTAAACCTTGTCACCACAATAAACAGAACATGCTGGAGGGATAGATTCCTGTCCCACAGACTTCCCATAGTCTGGAACAAACTACCTATCTATATCAAACAAAGCTCCACATTAGTACTCTTCAAGAAAAATCTTGATGATTGGATGGGAAATAGGAAATTCACCCCAGGGATCACCTCTGTGGCTCTGCTTGACAGGTTCACAGGAAAATAATTTTCTTAGGTGGCGAAAGCCAGGGTACCTTTTTGGCTAGGATTATATATGGCCTAGGGCTAATAGCCTTGTACCTCCCTATGAACCTATAAGCCTGTACAGTTTCACTGAGCTCTATTCTAGATAACACCTGTAATATGGAATACTTCACATATATGTATGAAGTATGATTTACTGCGGTCATGATGCATGCATGACAGAACTGAAAGATTTCTGTTGACTCATATTTAGATTATGCTGCTACTGCATGATGTCTGATAACTTTGTAACAACCATGATATATGTTTGCACCAAAACATGAACATTTAATCATTTCATTTCTATAAACAAACAGTTCTTAGCAATAAAACTGACATTTATACTGCATATGCCAGTTAGCACCTCAAAGTATCACTTGCTTTTAAACAGCCAAATATCTATGACATGTCTTCAAAGAAACATTCTCAGCCTTAATTCCTTTTAAGATTGAACTCAGTACAAATCCCCTCAACTGTCAGCACTGAATTTTCCACATCCTTTAATATCTGCCAATGAAATCTGCACAGCTCTTCATGAATGACAGATTGGAGTTCTGCAATTACTGATACCCATCAGCAAGTAAATTTGCACTGCATATGATATCTAACAGCACTACATTTCCTCATCCCAGGTAACTGGGCTTTTCAGCTGTTCCTATCAAATATGTATTGTTTTTGCTGAAACAGCAATATCTACTCTTCTTATATTAAACAAAAATCAGTTACGTCTGTACAGCTGTCAGCATGTTTAAGGAAAGAGCTCCTGACAGTGCTCAAGCCAATAAAATAAACTATTCAGGAAATCTTTCAAAAATATAGTCTGTTAACCCCCAGGTGCATTGGCAGAGATAATACCCAGAAATTATCCCTCTGATGGTCCCACTGCTAAAGATATTTTTTTTCATCTAAGTGGACTATGTGCTGCATTTACTATATTCAGGAAAAAAAAACACTTTACTCAGAAGGTGAGCTTCATACTTAGTAACAGCGAGAGAGAAGGCATACATAGTTACTGACAGCAATCGCTTCATGAACCATTACTATTCATGAGTATCGTAAGCTTTCTCTAATCCCAAAAAGCACTTCTGTCCCCATACACAGAGGCAGGCATCTTTAGTATCAGTATTTGAGAGCTATGATCTGCTCTGTCCTTTTGTTAAGCCAGTGTTTCACTCAAAACACTTCCCAATAGCACAACACTAATGTTCACTATTTTTGTGTGATGCTACATCAAATGTTTTGCTGAAACATAACTGGGCTATAAAGACAATCTCTTTTTGGTGTACTACATAGGGTAACAAATACACAAAGCTTTTTTGGTTTGTCTGCCATGACCAAGATCCCCAAACCATGATGCTTTTGATCCAATGCTGCACTGGCTACTAGATATGTCAAAACTACCTTTGTATGTAGTAATTGCATGGATTTGTCTACAGATCAGTTAGAATGTATACATTGCCGGCTTCATTTTCTACCTTATATTTTTGTGAAGGGGAGCACATCTATCCTTTTTCTAGCCCCTCCCCATTGTTTTTTTCCAAGCGTTTAATTAGATGTTATCTAAAGATCGCAGGATGAATGTTATCATGTCACTGTGTCATGCCTGTCTGTAACCTTTAACCCTCCTTGTCTCCATTTCCTGTGTGAAAAGTTTGGATTCATTCTCATTTCCTTTTACCCCCCCCCCCCCGTAATATCTGAAGATAAGTAATCATTTCGTATCTTTTCTTACACTGCAACTTTAGTAAGCCTCCTCATAACTATATTTCTTGTTTCATAATTCCTTCTTCTGGGCTTTCTTACTGCATTATATATTCATCACATGTTTTCCTTCTTTCTTGAATGAGCTGCTTGTCTTTTGCTCAGTCTAGACCTTTGTATTTTCCTGTTTGTTGTCTGTTTACCTCCTTTCGATGTTACCCAGCATTCCCATAGTGCTTTGCATGCTGTCCTAAATTCTGACGACAAAATATTTCCAACGGGGAAATTTTGTTTGTTTTTTTATATGAATACTTACTAATGATTGTTAACTGAGAGCTATACAGAAATCCTCTTCTGATAAGCATGGGCTGCAAAATAAACTTATACATGTTAATAGATGATGCTCTGAAAATGGGCTAAAACTAAATGTTACAAACGTGATATTGCTTTCGTAAACCAACGCTCCACCCATCTCATAGAACAAAAAACGCCCCACTCCAAAACAAAGATGTTGTGTCAAGCCTAGATAATTTCCTCTCCTTTGTTTTTCATGTTGCAGCAATAGTTGGGAAATCCTTTTATGTGGCACAGCTGATTACAAAGAGAATTTCCTCAAGATCCATAAGAAGTCTCAAGAGCTACATATTCTACACTGATCAGGCCCATCATTAAATACAGTACCCCACTTTGGGAGATATATATATATATATATATATATATATATATATATATATATATATATATATATATATATATCTAGGATTATTGAACGAAAGTTCAATAGTCCGAATCCACAATACCCAAAAGCACTTTAACGAAAGCGCTTTCACCAAAAAAGTGCTTTCATTGAAGTCCGTTCAAAAAAAACAAAAAACACTAAATCTTCATTTATGCAGAGGGGCAAGCCCCCCTGCACCCCCCGTATCCCCCTACTTTTATATTATCACTCCGAGGTCGCACTACAGTGGGGAAAAGGGAATTCTCCCTTAACCGCACCATAGTGCGACTGGCACTACCAGCATACATAACTAAAAGTGCTGCTTCGGTGAACAGCACTTTCGGTTATGTATGTTCGGTGATTTCTGCTTCAGCAGAAAGTGCCGTCAGGGATCTGTACGGATCCCATATATATATATATATATATATATATATATATATATATATATATATATATATCTTACTAAACTTATCAAACAGGTGGCGACACCCTAACAGATACTGACAAAAAGATCATGGCCTAAAGGACCTGAGCTACCAAGAGAGGCTGGAGGCCTTCTCCCTGTATCTAGTGTCCTATAGACCTATTAGGCATGATCTGTGCCTTGACCTCTGAGCCACTAGGGATCCAGCATTCCAAGTCCTCATATTTTGCCAGAAATCAAACAGCCTAGTGAACACTAGAACCAGAAATGCTTACATACTTCAGTAAATAAAGAAATCACATAAATCACACTGGACAGGCTGAATATGGACAGGGATGATCTTTGCTTTACTTGGATAGGGGTCTGTTCCAGATCAGTAGTATCCTCAGTGAGATATACCTGTCCCTCCAAATTGTTCTGTTAATGTTGCAGAAGAGGTTAAGAACCTTGGACTGATTATTTCTGATACCATTTAATTTGCTGATGTGCAAGCTCATGAAATGTGGCACACTTTCTTCCTTTAAGAATGAATTAAACAATTGGATAGATGCTCAGAAGTTCACCACCAGTATAACTGGTCTAACAATCCTTAAAAAAAAGAGGTAAAGTCTAATGTTGGGTACTGGCAAGGCATAAATGGTCCATTTGCCTTGTACATTTGTTTGATTATGTGAGACACCTTCTGAGCTAAGATGAGTAAAAAGGGCAAGGCTCTGAATTAATAATGAGTCACTCCCTGGTCAAATCACACCATAAGTCAGTCACATTCACTGTAAGACTGAAACCTGAAGCATCTTCCAGTATGACAGTATTCAAAAACTATGCAAAAGTAAATTTACTAAAATTGAATGTTGACCTGGCTAAATTCAAAACTCCCCTCCACCTTGATAATCCCATTGCTTATGCAGAGTCCTTTACTGCCAAATACCCAGATATAAATACAGTGCCAAATTAAATAATAAACTCTTATGGCAGAATCCTAATATAAACAAGTGCTGTAATAAATGAAAAAATATTCTTGTTAAACTAAACAAAGAAATCCGAACCACAATCAAATCAATCAAACCAGATATTATAGGGAAAAATAGCCACCCAGATAAAATATGACCATAGAACCTTCTTTTAACCATGTTATAAACCTCAGAAACAATGCTGTGCACTGCACAGAGCTAATATAGTAAATGATACCGCATACTCAAACCGTGAGGGAATAGCCAATCTATATAAAAGAAATTTAGTTCAAAGTTCACCTCCCTCTCTCCCCTCCAACATTTCCAGGTCACATAATTGCATATGTGCTTCCCCCCTTATCATCCATGAACAAGTCATCAAGGCACTACCTGAGGCTAAGAACACTGCTTGTATGAGGCTTCATGACATACCAGAATGCCTACTGGCTAGCTTGAAAAGGGCCGATCAAACACCATACCAAATAGCTCAATATCAGCATCCCAACAAGCTATGTGCAGGACAAATCTCTTCAACAACATAATTAGAACATGTTGGAGAGATACATAAGTATCACAGTGAATTCCACATGTTTGGATTCGTGTTCTTCTCCACAAAATACAAAGTACTTTTTTTACTCTCTTCAAATGAAATCTAGATGAATGAATGAGAAAGCACAAATTCATCCCTGGAGTAGCACCCTTGTCTTTTATAGAACATGTAAATGTTCCATTGCTCTGGGTTATTTCATATTTAAATTACAAGGAAAAAATAACTTCATGAAAATGAATGGATACGCTTCTAAAGTTCCTCCAGAGTCAATAGCCTAGTATGAACCTATGAATCTATTTGGGACTTTTGGAAGGGAAGGGGGGGGGGTCTACCACTGTTGGAGAGAATATGCACCTCCTCTCATACATCTTCCTAAGCATGCTGAGAGATGAGTGTTCGAATACTCAGGAGAGGATTCTTCCAAAGACCTTCAAGGTCTCAGAAGACTTTTCACTACTTAGTACTGCGTGGACAAAGCTGAATAACACAAAGTTCTAGACTAGATGATGTTTAAGGGTGGAACTGACATGCAAATTGTCTCTTTCACTGCAATAAATACTTTAGGTCTCCTTGGTTCGGACTATCGTACTTATGATGCTGGCACTAAGACTACTGGCACCATCAACATCAGACCTGTTGTTGACACTAATGCCAGATTAGACATTGAAACAATGGTATAGTACATCAGAGCAAATCAGGCATGGTGCCAAGGAGGGTTTCAATATGGAGAGTGCGGAGGCTGTTGATGCCAACACCTTGAACTAGATCAAGGGGCACAGTCTTAGTCTTGGTGCTGATCCATTAACCTTGAAAACCTCATGCTTGGATGTTCTTTGTGCCAATAAAGTTTGCACTGAGGCTTCATCATCCAAGGGGTCAATGGGAATAGAGCACTTATCATCATTACTGCTGAAAACTTCATGGTCCCAGCATTTAACTCTGACACTCCGACCTGGAATCAAAACCAGGAGCCTGGTAGGGGCAGCTGATTTAGAGAGAAGGGATTCCTCTCTAGGCATCCTTAAAACATAGTGGGAATATAGAACACTCAGACCTAAATGGACTTTAAGTCCTTCATTTTGCAGTCCTAGTTGAAATTCACATTCACAGTTGGGCCTCGCGCTCAAACTAGTCAAGGAAGGCTCAACTCTAGAAATTTCAGTAGTTTGTGATCTGATGAGAAGCACCCTAATCTCCTCCTTAGAGATGAGTCATTAGGCCCTTGACCATCACAAATTTTTATAACTTTATAACTTTGGAAGTGGTGTCTCCTTTCATCTGATACCTCCAAGTGACCCTTTTTTATAGTTTCAGTGGTTGCTGCTAGTTGCAGTCCTTGGGCACTTTGTTTGTTTTGTTTCTCCATCAGAAATTGTGACCAGTGAAGGAAAATGGGATATGAATGGTGGAAGTCCTAATAGAGTACATCTCTACCTAGAAATCTTAGGTGGAGAATATCTAACTCTGGCTGTTGTCTGGGATTATTCCAGTTCTCTTTGCTACCCTTTCTTTTCCTCCTTTCTCTCATTCTTGTTGATCTCTGCTGCAAATAAACCTTTCAAAATAAGTTTATTTGTTCTTCTTTCGTAAACACCCAAATAGTTTTTACAAATTACATATTCTGTCGATAAATGATCAGCCCCAGGAACATGACACAAAGGTCGCCTGTGTTCTGAGGGGGTACTCAGCCCTCATTTAGTGAACTTTTTAAAGTCCTTATCCATCAAAATACAACAGCAAAAAGCCAACAGCAGCAAGGGATTATAATTTAGGCAAGTTAATCTCATATAGAAACAAGCATATCAAAATTTAGCACACTGTTTAGGCTGGATAATCAAAAACATAACAATAATCACAGAAAACTTGAAACTGTCTAGGTTCTAACACTACCCAAACATTAAGTTCTATTGCAGCAAAAATGTAAAATGTGAAGATGCTAGAAGGAGGATAAAACCTGAGAAGGATAATAGACTCAGTACTAACTTGCAAGGCAAAGCTTAAGAAAGTGAACAAAGAAAAAGTTAAGAAAAGACGGGAATATCAATAGAAACCTTAGAAACTGTCATGAAATCTAGTTGCTATAACCAAAATGAGAAAGGTGAGCCACTTATTTTTCCAATATCATTGAAAAAAGGTCTATATTGTATAAATGAAAGCAAAGAATTGCGAACGCTATATAATCGACCCACAACCCACGAAAACCCAAAATGTCGAACACACAGATCAGCGATTTTTTTTCCGCAGGGAAAAAAATCACTGATCCGTAAAAAACAAACAAAAAAAAAATAATCAAAACATAAAATAAAGTGGGGGGCTGCGACCCCCACACATCCCTACTTAAATATACCAACTCTGAGATCACACTATAGTGGAGAAAATGGCAAAGTCCCGAAAACGGCCCAGTGATTTTTTTCCCTAGGAAAAAAAAATCGCTGTTCAGTGCTTTTGGTATTTTGCCATTTCATGTAATGACGTTCGACTAAACAGCGTTCACAATTCATTGCTTCACTAAAATAATAGGGACCCTTGAAAAATTACATCTGCTTGGCAAAAGGCACTCTAATAATGGGAGAATGGGTCTCTGATGCAAATGCAGCAAACATCATCGGGGGGGGGGGTATCAAAAGTAGAAGATTATTATGGGAATGAAGGGAGGTGCTTGAGCCTAAGAGAGCCTAAGAGAAAAGGACTACTGTGAATATCAGTCTTACATTTGCAGTGTGCAGAATGGATCAGGACAGGCTGAAGTCTTTTCTCTGATCATTTTTTTTTTTTCTAACGTGTCCTTTAGTCAGCTCAGATTGACCTGCTTGACAGTTTAGGCATGTAGAAGGTGGACAGCTGTTATATCCTTGACAAGCTATAACCCATATAGCTAAGGCTACTGCAGCAGTGGTCATTCAGAAATCTATTGTTATGGTAAGTACAGCTTACACAGCTGTACTTTCTTTTACTTCAGAAATCACATGTCATTAGTCTCTGTACAGTTATCTTGCAGTGATAAAGCATGTATTATAGCCGAGCTAATAAGAAATTATATAGGTGGCCCTTTATCCCTGGATAGACAACAGTTCAGCTCTGTATAAGGCAAGGCATGCCTGCTCAAGTTCATTTAAAAGGATACTGAGGTCATGAATAAGGGGCAAACAGTCCATATCAGCTTTGCCATGGCCTTTGACTTTATCCCCATTATAGGTTTAATGACAAGCTCTCCCAAATGAACAATAACCCATAGTTCACTGGATTGGTAACTGGTTGTCTGAGACAACCCATACTGTTACATTTGGAGTTATCAATGGATTATGGCTGGGCACTTTAAATTTGCCATAGGTCTGAGTGTGCGCATGTGGTGTGGAAGAACCATCATGGGAGGTCTAGCCACCTAGAGATGCAAACTTTGACTTTAGATGATTGTCACTGTTGAAGTGACACCCCGAACCCATGAGTAAAAATGGTAAAAAGGGGCTGTGGATGGATGGATGCATGGATGGATGGATGGATGAATGGCTAATCAAGTTGAAGATTACAAACCAGGGATGGAGATTCAAATCATATTCTTAGTCAAATTATTCAGTAAGGTTTGGACTTAACAAGTGCTTCTTAGCCTCAAAACCAAGAAATGAAGTATAATTCCTTTGGTAAATCTATCACCACCCTGCTTACCATATAAATAACATTTGATTTAAAGTTGACCTGGTCATCAGGGACATGTGTACCTATGGTGATGGTAGACTCTCCTTTAATCTCATCACTGTGGTGGTTAGAAGATCCTTCTAACTTGCACATCTTATCCTTTGTGCTATCTTATCAAGGTCCAGAGATGTTAATAGTCCTACTTTATTTATCCCTTATTAGGCCTACAATTAAATATACTACATCTCTCCACGTGTATCTTTCTAAGTAATTAAACCAGCTTAAGAGACCTCAAATTTTTCATAATAAAAATATTTCAGATCTCAGCACCCTTAGCTACTCTGCCAGACTAAAATTCCTGTTCTACTTAGTGTTATACATGCTTGTAAAGGGGGATCTCAATTTAGCCTTCCATGCTATGAACAACCCAACATTCTTTGAACTCCATCACCTATATAGAAACAGTGGTAAAGAAAAGGAACTGTTCTAAACACCTAAACATATACCATCACATCAACAGTACCAAATGGAGTGACCGCTAGAGCTAGAGATAGATAGTCCTATGTATACCCCATTTCTGAAATAGGCTTATTTTACCTATCAGGCAGACTGCTTCTCTAGCAGCCCAGTCTTTAAAATTGTTGTGGATGAATGGACAGGTGGTCGCACATTTTCACTAGGGGTTATACGGAGAAAGTCTACTTCACAGGGAACACTGTTAGTTTCCATAGTGCTGTGGGATGTGCCTGAGTTACTAAATGGTCTCCTTTGTTCGAAAACTTAGTGAAAAACTATGAACCTCTGAAAATATGTGTTTTGTCCCCAGGGCCTGAACACACAAGTATTCACTCAGTGGCACATAAGTTATTTATTCCTTTACCTGGGAACTTCACCTGTGATCTGGAGATCAGGGTGAAAGCTGGCTAGGTGAAAGTCATTATTCAGGCAGCCATAAGGGTGCTTAATACCCTTGCCAGCATGTTGGCAATGAAGGTATTTTTAATGGCCTAACCCCTTTCTAGTGTGTAGGGGATATGTGATCTTTGTAAATTCAGAGTCTCACAATGCGATCCACATTTAAGTACTCAGTTCCACACATTTATTTAAAAGATTTCAACCATGCAGTAGCACTTTGAATCTGATTTCCATCCTCAGGCCTCACATTACCATAAGTGCCTCCTCTGTTGTGCAAACTCAAATTACCAGGATTTGGCAAGGACATGGGTATATTTCTACAGAGGTTGAATGAATGGAGAGTGCAGACAATGATGTCTCCAGTAAGGGTAAGGGAGTGTCATTAAAAGTAGGGATAGAAATACAGAATTTCCCCTAAGAGTACACCAAGACCAGGTTCCAAACCTGGGACTGAACTATATGCTTCACTCCAGGTCCCCAAATGAGTCTCCACATTAGCCACTGCAGAGCACTGCGTCCCAGTTCTAGATATCTGACACACTCACTCTTAAGTATCTGATATTCACACATACACACACTGTTGTGGAAGACCGACACAGATATACCTGCTGTGTTTCATTTTTTTGCCCAAATTACAAGTTAACTGCTGCCACCATTAATTCTGCAAAGAAAGATGAGGAATTATGCCCTACTCATGGCTGTTGTCTGTCCTCATCAACTGGAACAACTACTCTGGAAACAACTGAATAACTCTGGAAACAACTTAACTACTTAAGCAATAAACCATGCCTGTGTGTGGGTAATGCTGGATTTACCCATGGTTGGTGTGGTTTGGTCACGAGGGTGAAGCCCGAGTGGCCAAACAAAGACAACCGTGGGTAAATCCAGCATTACCCACACCCAGAAGTGGGTTATTGCTATTATACAATGAATTATGAAAATGAAGAAGAATTGTAGATATTTGTACATATATAAATAAGTAAGATATATATTTAAATACGTTTGATTTTAATAAAGTAGCTCTGGCAGATGGAATCTCAATTTTAAAGTCTGATCCAAAGCACGTTCAGGAGTACAACACTCCATTTATGCCGAATTTCACTATCATTGTTGGGGTGGGAATATATCCTGCAGCTTTCTCATCTTCCAGCATCAAAAGAAATCTACTACCTGTCCTGTTGAGCCTCTTACAGTAATATCTACTAACCAATTAGAGCACGACAAAACATCATTGTAGTGGCTGTTTTGTCAGCTCAGGTTGACCATTTAAAAAACATTGCTTTATGTTTTTCAATTTGATCTGATTAAAAAGGATAGCACTGTGTGATCAGTTATTCTGACAGCTGTAAGCATGACACATCATATTCAGTATGACACAGAACACTCTGTACTTATGTCTCAGTGGTCTCCATTTCCAGGCTGCAGTACATCTGCAGTATATCTGTTCATTATATAGGCAGCTAAACTGAAACACAAAGCTGCACTTAACTTAATCTTGAACCCTGAAGAGTCAGCATTTAATACAGTGCTCAGTTCTTGTTATCACTGAAAAGTAGATATTTCCCAATAAAGTTTAAAACAACATTGAACAGTGATGCAATTAATATTTTGGCTGCTGCAAAAACTGCTTGACATTTCCATATATAGATCACTCTGCAGAATCTGCAACACACAGATACGCACACACACACACACACACACACACACACACACACACACACACACACACACACACACACACACACACAGTTTGTATAAACATGTATACTACAAAGAGAAAGGGTCAGACCCTAACATTTTATTTAAAACCTTGGTCTAAGCACTGAACAAATATTACAAACATTAGTGGGATAACAAGTACACAAAAGTAAATTGAAATTGTCAACAAAATTTCTAAAAACATTTGTACATACAAAATACCACACAGTGAGAATAATTATGTATATCTTTAACTGCTACATTCCTACTGAAGTCATACCATTGTATCTCATCAACAATCAGAAATGTGAGCCAGGCATCTAGTAGCGGTATGTTTAAACGAAAGTCACTTACTCAAGTTCATTCCTCTGAAGTGGCATTACACTGAATGCACGGAGTGCTGAACTCCTTTCTCTGTGAAAGGAAACACTTGGCCAACATGGTGAACGTTGCCCCCTCTTCAGTTTAGTGTGATCTCAGAGTTGGTATATTTAAGTAGGGGTGTGCGGGGTGTGTGTGGGGGAGGTGAAGCCCCCCACTTTGGTGGGCTTACTTTTGCTCAAGTTCGGTTTATCACCATGGTGGCCAAGTGCCACTTATGCCATAAAGGAAGATCTGGGTTCAACTAATGTGTACAGAGTGAAAAAAAAAATCTAACTTTCAACCACCATATCACACAAAAGTAAAACTTTTTGAGGATCAGATTTTACGTGAATTGCATGTTAAACAAAATTCTGTTTTTAAGAATTATGGCAGTAACCTGAATAAATATGAGAAATAATCCCTTAAAAAGTTAAGAAATAATGCTGATTTAATCATTACTTCAGCTGATAAAGTTGGGGTGGTGGTGCTCTGGGATTCTCCCAGTTATGAGAGTGAGGTTAGGCGATAGCTTAATGATAGAAAATTTTATTTTAAGTCACCTCTGGACCCCATGTTACAATTTAAAAAAAATAGTGATGATTTTCTTATGGAATCTAGTAAAAAGGGCTTAACTGCTGAGCAGAGCAGTTGGAGGGTGAATTAAAGGTGGATGACCCTAAAAATATTTTTCCATCTTACCCAAGACACATAAGACTGTGGTTAACCCCCCTCCCCGGTACACCCATAATCTCTGGATGGGGTTCATTGACAAAACCACTATCTATGTATTTGGAGTCTGTACTGAAGCCTTTATTAGGTTTATTAAGAGCACGCCTTAAGGATTCTACTGAGCTCCTTAAAATTATTAATGATTTTCAGGTTTCCAATAGTGCCTTCATGGGTACGCTTGATGTACACTCCCTATATACAAGTATACCCCATGAGACTGGCCTTGCAGCAGTTAAATACTGGTTATAGATATCAGGTGTATACTCTCTTGAAAAGACTGAGTATATATTAAGATTGACTAGATTGGTATTGGAAAGTAATGTGTTTTATTTTGGCAATGACTGTTATTTGCAAACTAAAGCTATAACCATGAGTACAACGTTTGCACCTATTTATGCCGACCTTTTCATGGGTCATTTAGAACAGGTCCTGATTTATGATGATTCTAACCCCTTCAGAAGAGAATTGGTCACATGGAGATTTTTGGATGATTATTGATGCACTCGGTCTGGTAATATATATCAGTGCAACTCCTTTGTAGGCTATTTGAAGGCTAATGAATTTGACTTCTGTGTTGTGGGTAAACTAGAATTGTTTACTATTGACTTTCTGGATGTCAATGTTACTAAGCTTATTGATAGCACCATGGCTACTACACTTTATTGTAAACCCTTCACACAGAATTCCTTACTTATGGCTGATAGTTGCCATGTTAGACATGCAGTTCTAAATATTCCGAAAGCTCAGTTCCTGAGGCTCAGACATATCTCTAGTGATGACAATTATTTTCAATATGAAAAAGATAAAATTGAAGAGAGGTTTAAACTAAGGGGTTATAGATAAATCTTAGTTAAACAAGCTGGTGCAGCAGCCAGCCAAGTTAAAAGGCAGGACTTTTTGAATTCAGGTTATGATATGGATAGGGCTAGTAGGAATCCCGCTAATATCAGGTTTATTACTACCTGTGGTAGTAACAGTTTTAAGATTAGGGAAGTCTTAATTAGCTTTTGGTGTATACTCAAGACGGATGATTTTTTTTGCCCAATTTTTGGGTGATTATTGTGAGTTTGGTTACTGGAGAGGCAGGAATACACAGGAGCATTTGTCATGGCTTAAAGATGGAGGGTTAATCAACACGATTTAGATGGCAATATGCCAGTGGGGAGTGTCACATGCAGTAATTTTGTTTATTGTTAGGTGGTACCTTGCAGCAAGTCTTTTACCTCTGTTAACACTTCCAAAGTATACTCCATTAGACAACTAATTACCTGCAGTACTGAATGGGTGACATATATGGCCATCTGCCAGTGTGGTGTATTCTATGTTGGCCAAACCTCTAGGGCTTTTAAAAAAAGGATTGCTGTACATCTAAGCAATATAAACTGTTAGCATCCCAGAAGT
>NC_056745.1:1230155871-1230165871 GCF_019279795.1 Protopterus annectens
TCAACATACAGTGTACAACGGGTATAGTGTTGAATTATGATGGTATGCACACACTTTTCACAGTCTTAGTTACTAAGGGTAAATTAATTAAAATTAAAACAGTATAACATCTAAGAATAGAACAGGACTGTTGTATGCATTTTTAAAGAAAATGTTTTTTGAATGGGTAGGGGGGTTTAATTGTGGTTGTATCTTTTTTAAATAGAATTGATAGAGTGTAATTGTTTAATTAGTTTTATCTGTTAGTATATATATAGGCAGTACCTTTTCACCAATCTGATGAAGTAATTTCCTTGGGACGAAACCTAGGTTATTGGTGAATTTGGTGCTACTGTGTTGGAGTGTTCATTGTTCAGTGCGTCTGGATTAAACCTGTTTTTTACCACCTTTGGCAGCTTGTACTTGTTCTTCCTTTTTTTATTGAAGTATACAGTTAGTTCTCAAATATCTCCATATACCTTAAGAATATGTATATATTGGACACAAGTTCCAGCTGCTTATGAAGGCAGAAGTATTTCTCTGCAAGTTTGGAAAGCAACATAGTCAGCTTCCAGTTAGCCAGCATGTCTAACACAAGTACACACACTTCAAGTAGGTGCTGTTTCATTTTTTTTTTTTTTTTTTTACTTTGAAACCCGTCAGTGTTTGTTTTGCTGTTATTTCTGGAGACAGCTGATTCCACATGAGAACTGCAGCATGGTAAAAGCTCTCTCCCCAATAGTTAAAGTGTCACAGTAATGTATATGGCTTAGTTATAGAGCTAATTGGCAGATTTTACTTTCATTGGCTTGTTTTATATGTGCATTATTACTGAAATGAAGAATTATTAGAGGGCAGACATACTCAGTTTTGGGAATTAACACATTCCTAGCTAGGGCATGTTATGTGTGAAGCTGTTGGCAGGTGTTGAAAGTAGATGTGATAGTTTCTAGCAAAGTTTAAGCTTCCCCATCACTTCATCAAGTAGATTCTCACTATATCATGTGACTGAATGGTCTGGGTCTAAACTGAGATGCAGATACTTATTTTAACTACATTAGGTACTGTAATATACTGTACTGTCACAAGATGATTTAAAGAAACAGTATAGGTTAAAAAGATTGTGTGTGGTGACAAAAAATGTAACTGCATATTTATTAACTTTGATATTGAGTTTATTGCAATAAGTCAATAATGCACACACACACACACACACACACAAAGAGAGAGGGAGAAAGAAAGACAGAGAGAGAGAGATTCTCCTTTCTTTATATCATCTCAGCATCATACAGGTCATCAGTTTTGCAATATAAGTTTATCTTTTCTTTCTGTAACACTTTCACAAATCATTGCGTTCTTTCTGCATTTGTTTTAGATGTGATTTAGAGGCCTTAAGTCATAGTTATTGCACCTCTGTAAGTCTTTGAGTTCTTCACTGATTAGTGATACTTGTTTACTTTCACTAGGTCTTTGAGTTCTTCACTGATTAGAGACACTTGTTTACTTTCACTAGGTCTTTGAGTTCTTCACTGATTAGTAACACTTGTTTACTTTCACTAGGTCTTTGAGTTCTTCACTGATTAGTGACACTTGTTTACTTTCACTAGGTCTTTGGGTTCTTCACCGATTAGTGACACTTGTTTACTTTCACTAGGTCTTTGAGTTCTTCACTGATTAGTGACACTTGTTTACTTTCACTAGGTCTTTGGGTTCTTCACTGATTAGTGATACTTGTTTACTTTCACTAGGTCTTTGAGTTCTTCACTGATTAGAGACACTTGTTTACTTTCACTAGGTCTTTGAGTTCTTCACTGATTAGTGACACTTGTGTACTTTCACTAGGTCTTTGGGTTCTTCAATGATTAGAGACATTTGTTTACTTTCACTAGGTCTTTGAGTTCTTCACTGATTAGTGACACTTGTTTACTTTCACTAGGTCTTTGAGTTCTTCACTGATTAGTGACACTTGTTTACTTTCACTAGGTCTTTGAGTTCTTCACTGATTAGTGGCACTTGTTTACTTTTATTAGGTCTTTGAGTTCTTCATTGATTAGTGACACTTGTTTACTTTCACTAGGTCTTTGAGTTCTTCACTGATTAGTGGCACTTGTTTACTTTCACTAGGTCTTTGAGTTCTTCACTGATTAGTGGCACTTGTTTACTTTCATTAGGTCTTTGAGTTCTTCATTGATTAGTGGCACTTGTTTACTTTCACTAGGTCTTTGAGTTCTTCACTGATTAGAGACACTTGTTTACTTTCAATAGATCTTTGAGTTCTTCCCTGATTAGAGACACTTGTTTACTTTCAATAGATCTTTGAGTTCTTCGCTGATTAGAGACACTTGTTTAATTTCAATAGATCTTTGAGTTCTTCGCTGATTACAGACACTTGTTTACTTTCACTAGGTCTTTGAGTTCTTCATTGATTAGAGACACTTGTTTACTTTCACTAGGTCTTTGAGTTCTTCACTGATTAGTGGCACTTGTTTACTTTCATTAGGTCTTTGAGTTCTTCATTGATTAGTGACACTTGTTTACTTTCACTAGGTCTTTGAGTTCTTCACTGATTAGTGGCACTTGTTTACTTTCACTAGGTCTTTGAGTTCTTCACTGATTAGTGGCACTTGTTTACTTTCATTAGGTCTTTGAGTTCTTCATTGATTAGTGGCACTTGTTTACTTTAACTAGGTCTTTGAGTTCTTCACTGATTAGAGACACTTGTTTACTTTCAATAGATCTTTGAGTTCTTCGCTGATTAGAGACACTTGTTTACTTTCAATAGATCTTTGAGTTCTTCGCTGATTAGAGACACTTGTTTACTTTCAATAGATCTTTGAGTTCTTCGCTGATTAGAGACACTTGTTTACTTTCACTAGGTCTTTGAGTTCTTCATTGATTAGAGACACTTGTTTACTTTCACTAGGTCTTTGAGTTCTTCACTGATTAGATGGGTTGCAAACTGGCTGAGTGACAGAACCCACAGGGTCAGAGTTGCTGGCGCCATGTCAGACTCAAAGCCTGTCACAAGTGGTGTACCACAGGGCTCAGTCCTGGGCCCACTCTTGTTTGGCATCTACTTTTCCGAAGTACAAGCAAACACAGGAGGGTTATGGCTGACAAAGTTTGCAGATGACTGCAAACTGGGCGCCATAGTAGAAAACACATCTGACACAGATATCCTTCAGAAGGGTCTCACAGAAACGGATAACTGGTGCCAGAGCCATGGCCTAAAGTTAAATGCCAAAAAATGCATAGTCATACCCTTCGGGAAAAACAGGGTTACCCCTAGCTACCAAATAGGTGGCAATCCACTGAGCACAGAAGAAGTTATCAGGGACCTGGGGACCCAGGTTGATAGTAGTCTGTCATTCGACACCCATGTAGCTAAAGTAGTTAGGAAGACCTTCTACATTGCCCACCTTATCATGAAGGGATTCTCATCTAGATCAAGGGAGGTCATAGTCTCCTATACTCATCACTCATCAGACCAATGATTGAGTACAATGCCCCATTCGGAATGTATCTGACCCGACACTTGCAGCAGCTGGAGAGGCCACAAAGTTCCTCACCAAAAGGATAAAGGGTCTCAAACATCTGTCCTATGCTGCCCGACTGAAAGAACTCCAGCTCTATTCAGTCGCTTACCGCTTGCTCAGAGGTGACCTTTGCCTAACATACAAGGCCATGTCAAACCCAGATTTGATGAATATGCTTCACCTCAAAAATCTAGATCCGTCAGAGCCACAAGGGCGGAGACTTAAACCTCGACACGGCTCTTAATAGGACGTGCTGGAGGGATAGATTCATCACCCAAAGACTCCCTATGCTGTGGAATAAAATCCCGGTATATGTGAGGCACAGCACCTCGCTGGCCTTGTTCAAGAGAAATCTTGACCAATGGATGGGAGATCGCAGATATACCCCAGGGATTACCTCAGTGTCACTGCTCAACAGAGGCACAGCAAAATAATGGGTATAGTTCCCCATACTAAAGGGGTGGCGTAAGCCACAAAACTATGGGCTAGGCTTGTAAATGCCCTCGGGCAGATAGCTTAGTATGAACCTATGAACCTATGAACTTGTTTACTTTCATTAGGTCTTTGAGTTCTTCATTGATTAGTGACACTTGTTTACTTTCACTAGGTCTTTGAGTTCTTCACTGATTAGAGACACTTGTTTACTTTCAATAGATCTTTGAGTTCTTCGCTGATTAGAGACACTTGTTTACTTTCAATAGATCTTTGAGTTCTTCACTGATTAGAGACACTTGTTTACTTTCAATAGATCTTTGAGTTCTTCACTGATTAGTGACACTTGTTTACTTTCACTAGGTCTTTGAGTTCTTCACTGATTAGTGACACTTGTTTACTTTCAATAGATCTTTAAGTTCTTCACTGATTAGAGACACTTGTTTACTTTCACTAGGTCTTTGTGTTCTTCATTGATTAGTGACACTTGTTTACTTTCACTTAACAGTTTTGTACTTCTTCAGCTCTGCAAGCTGAATTACTTTATTACTGCAAACATGAGCCTGTGTAGAACTCTTGGTTCTCTTTTCAGCCTCTTGATATTATGCTTTTAATGACTCATGCTCTGTATGTACATTCTGATATTTCAATTTTAGGTCAAGTAGGGAACATAATATTTTATACCTCCTGCCACAATCTTCCTTTTCTGTTTGTAAGCACACAAAGTCAGTTTGGGTCTAAGCCTATCTTGACAGTCTTTTGAATAAGTCTTCCATCTTTTTCTGTACTTTATTCTACAACTTATTTTGCTGGTCAAGGTCAGCCAGCAAACCTGTAAAACTGTAATTTTATTTTCATTTTCAGAAAACACTGCTGCACCATTATGAGTTCTTTCTGGTTACAAACAGCACTCTCAGCTTGTCTTAGCATATTTACAGTTACTGTTATAAGTTCATTTTACAAAGTTATACCACACTGTGACATAGTTTTAATAACTTTCTCTTATTCTTGGTTAATCCTCTGTTCCATTAGTTCAATGTTCTTTTTCTTAGAAGCAATCCCTAATTTGAAACCCAGGTTCTTAGCCTCAACATTACCTAGTCTGTCTCTCTTAGAACCAGAATCATTGCTTACAACTAAGGTAATATTTAAGTGTTAACAACAGTGGACTACAAAATATTCATTGGCGCATACAGGATATTTTGGTGCAAAACATTTCTTTCTGTTTTATGATTGCACTATGCATGACCAGATGTAGTTGGCCAACACTACTTTTTTGGATTAACTCTTACTGTCTTTCAGAATAATTTTAAAATACATCTATGATAACAGCACAAGTATATTGCATTTACATCTGTTATTTATTTTATTTTATTTTAATTTTCTTTACTGGGAATGCCCAACTGGGCATTTGTCCATTTTCAATGGAGGCCGGGGGGAAAAAATCTTCAAAAACACAAACAATCATAAATTAATTACATAAAAGTTACATAAATCCAAATATACACAGCCTTTACATATAATTACAAAAATTAAAAGCAAAGATTATGGTTAAACAAAAAGATATCTTTGCTTATGAGGTAAATATTTACAATGCGATAAAACATTTGGTAGAAAAAATTATTTTGAAAGCATGTTAGGTATGTTTTAATGGATAAGTAAAGGTGCAATTAAAATAAGAAATCACAAAAGATATAGTTATAGAGAAGGAGGGAATAAGAAAGACAATGAGTTAAGCGAGCTTAAGAGCGGTTTAAGTATTAACTCTCATTTTACGTACAGGCAACTCACAACCAATTTACCAAGTTAGAATAGATTTTTATTTCATGAGCTATACAGCAGTGAACCCTTTTTTCCCCATTCTGAATGCATACTTTCAAAACCAACATCACTTACTTGCCGTACAATAATGAATCCTTTTCTGTTGTCAGAGGGTTTAACCTTTTAGAAACATCACCTTTCTCTTGCTTTACCCATTAATATATAATCTTTTACTTCTTAAAATAGCACCTTACATCGATATTAGTTTCACAAAATGCCAATGGCGTTTTGGCACAGTTATTTTATCACGTTGTTTAATGTTTGCCAGTCTTTTAGTATAATTCCAACAAAAGAAATGAATTTTCCTGGCTACCATTTTGCTGCTGTGAAGTCCCCCTTTTATTGCTGAGGCAAGGCAAATACTCTTGTAGGTTTACCAGTTCTAAAGTATTAACAATTCATTACTCAGGAAAATTTGCAAATTACTTAGGTGTTTTATACAATTTACCAAAGATCCCTCACAACCATTCAGACAATACTTAAATCAATCCAGCGGTATGTAAAGAGTTTCTTTCGTATATAATCTTTTACTTTTTAAAATAGCAACTTACATCAACTTTAGTTTCACAAAATGCCAATGGCAAAAATGTTCATGTTATCACTGGCAGCAGCTGGCAAGATTCAGTGCCCTATGAAATTACTCAGACACAGACAGAACCTGATAAAATTCAACGTACTATAAAACTCTAACATTTATCCATGTTCATACAGCACTGAATAAAATTCAGTGCAGTATAAAACTATGTCATTTGTCAATGCTTTCCAAATACTGCAAAGCTATTTTTTTCTTAAGAAGCAGAGCTTACACACTGTGGTTTTAGCAATTTATATGATAACAGTGTAGTTTAGAAGTAATACAGCTCTACTCAGAAAGCAACAGTTTTTACTTACCTTTAACACAGAACAGATCAGAAATGCCTTATTACCAGTGCTATAGATCTGAGAAATAAAGCCAAGACAGCAGCCCAAGTGACCAAGGTTTAATAATCAGTTTAAGTGGCAGGGGAGTTCAAGGGGGCTCATCTTGTGGGGGGGGGGTGAGGCACACATGCACCAGGCACACTGTTTCTATTTGATTTTCCTGATGGAGACTACCTGAGGGTGGAGGACATCATGCTGATATCAGCCCCTTGCAAAAGTGAGGAGTGGTTCACTGTTGAGACCCACTGTACTTCTCACTCTCAGTTGTAGCTGAGTATGCATGAGGGATAAGGAAAAACACTCCCCTTTAGCAGTGTGATGCTGCACCATGGTCCACTCTCTCCTTCCTGGCCCTAGATGTGGGTTAGGCTTATCCCCATGGAGGCTTTTGGGCATTTGTAAACCTGCTAGAGAAAGAATGGAAATAGAGCAACTTATGGTCAGCTGTGGTAAGCCAAAAAGAACACACACACTCACATGAAACATCTAATTCATGTAAGTAGCATCCTTTTATCAGCATTGCAACTGACCTTACTCTAAATTTTGCTTTGGTGGTTTGTTAAAATTTCATTTTGCATATTATAAAGCCATAGACCATTCATTTTTTTTAAAGTGCAGGTGCCAAACTCACTGCTGTTCCATCTTCTGATACAAACTTAATTTGCATGCCACAGAACTTTGCTTCTAGTCACAGACAATATAGCACAATATAAAAAAATTACATCTGGACAGCAGGACTACCGATCTGTTAAACACCATACTGTAAGCTTCAATAACATTTTACTTATTGCTTTTGATATGCAGGGTGTTCATTATTTTCAGTACACACATTTCAGAACTGCCTGATTTGTTACTAAAAGAAAGAAGTAATGCAACACTTTTCTTCAGTACACCCCAGTGTACACAGAATACAACTCTCTCTTATTTTCTCAGAAAAGCTGGTACAAGAGTTATTCTCTGCACAGTGGTACAGTCGTTAAGGTGTATGCCTTTTAATCACAACGTGCAAGGTTTGATTCTCACCACTGGGAAGAGCTTTACAGATTAAAGGTATAAATATTTTTTCTGGGAGGGAGGCTTAATGGCTAAGGTGTTTGCCTTACAAACACAAGGTGCAGGGTTTGAGTCTCACAAGGGATAACTGGCTAGGCTTAAAATGGCTCGCAAGGCCAGTTAGCTTAGTACTAAACTATGGACTATGAACTATGAACATGCCTGAATGCAGACATCATATTGGCAAAAAGTATTTCCAACATTCTATATATCAATTACTGCTTCAGTTTATAAGTGAACTACTTTCCCACACTTGCAATTATTATAGGACATTGTACAGCTTTTCCCAAGTCACAATACTTTATTGATTTCAGTCCTTCATCTATGAAAATTTAACACAATTTTGCATGCTTGCTACCTGCTTCAGTAATTTATTTTTGAGTACATTCATTGTAAATATATTGGTAACACACTTCTAGTTATTTCATGTTACACTTAGAAGTATTTTTTATTCTGCAATGTTTAATGTTTAGTGTGTCATGCATTGCACTAAGTTCTTTCTCAGAGTTGCTTCACAGTGCATCAGCTTTTATGTTTCATTGCTTGTAGGATTAGTCAAAATTATCCAGCTAGAGGGAGGAATGCTCTTGGTTATGGCCAGGTCAGATGGATAAGCTGGTTGCTACGTGGGGCATAAAACAGGCCTGCCTGGCCATGGTGAGAGGTGCTCACTAGTGCAGTTATACGAGTGGATTTAGGGGTATATGAACCTTATTAACAAAGATATAGTTAATCTCCAAACATGTGTCCCTATTCAATTTGGATTTGAAAAAGGGAGATCGTGCCTGTTAAACCTGGTGGACTTCTTCAAAACAGTCACCAAGGCCCTTGAGCAGAAATCTGTCCATACAGCCTACCTAGACTTAGCCAAGGCTTTTGACACTATCCCCCACTCAGGCATCATTGACAAACTCACCCAGCTAGGTATCAGCCCTTATATCATCAGACAGGTCACTAACTGGCTTGCTGATAGAAGCCATGTAGTCAAAATAGGAGAATCCACCTCCAGCAGCAGACCTGTAACCAGTGTTATTCCAAAGGGATCAGTCCTGGGACTTCTACTGTTTGCAATCTATTACTCTGAAGTACAAGCAAAAACTAAAGGTCTGTGGCTGACAAAGTTTGCTGATGATTGTAAACTGTGAGTGGTCATAGAATCTACAAATAATGTCAACATACTACAAGAGGTTCTTGTACAAACAAAAGATTGGTGCCAAAGTCATGGCCTTATACTCAATGCAAAAAAAAATGCAAAAATTCCTTTCAGTAAGAGTGATGTTCCTCCTAACTATAACATCAACAACACCCTTAGTATGCACTCAGTGGTGAAAGACCTGGGCACACAGGTTGACAGCAACCTTACCTTTGATCATCATGTCTCCACAGTGGTAAGAATGGCATGCTACATTGCTCATATCATAAGTAATGGCATTGCCTTAAAAAAAATAAATAAATAAAGTTATAACCTTGTACTCTTCCCTCATCAGGCCTGTAACTGAGTACAATGCCCCTTTTGGTATGTACCTTTCCAAGCAGTTGCAGCAACTAGAGAGACCTCAAAGGTTCCTCACAAGGAAAATTCAAGGTCTTCAGCAACTGTCCTATGAGGATTATCTAAAATCCCTGTCACTTTATTCTGTGTCATACATATTACTCAGAGCCGATCTCTGCCTTGCATATAAGGCCATCTTTGACCCTGCATTATTGGAGATGCTAGATATACACAGGTTACTTGCTGTAAGGGCCTTAACCTGGTATGTGACATTAATAGAACCTGCTGGGGGGAGACATTTGTCTCTCAGAGGTTACCAGACATTTGGAACAGACTCCCACTTCATGTCAAGCAGAGCACCTCATTGGCCCACTTCAAATGCAATCTGGATGATTGGATGGGTAACCGTAAATTCACCCTGGGTATTCCACTTGTGTCCCTCATGGAATGGTCAATAGATGATGATAGTGGAAATAAACCCTGACTAGGCTTGAAAGGGCCCTAGGGTTATTAGCCTAGTAACCTTCTATAATCCTATGATCCTATGTCATAGCTGCCTCTTAATCAATTTAATATTCACTTAAAAATGCACTCTGAGTTTCACCTTTATTAGATTCACAGTAACTCAGAAACATTTCCACTACCTCTAATTCTAATTACTCATAGAAGTAAAACACTTTGTCAAAGACTGACAAAATACAATTCTCCATGCACAACACACTCGATTCTCTTTCTTCAGGGCATTGTGGAATCAATGCACAATGGA
>NC_056745.1:1230170871-1230215871 GCF_019279795.1 Protopterus annectens
ACACACACACACACACACACACACACACACACACACACACGCAAAAAAACACACACACACACACACACACACACACATATGCACGTACACATTCAGATGACTAAATAAGGCATGCTGTCCAAACAAAATTAATCTTAACTCTAGTAAGGCAAGGAGCTACGAAAAGCTATGTGTAGTTGATCTAAGTTCAGTTCTCTGTCTTCACATTAATACTGTATTCCTGAGAAAGTTATTTAATCAGACCATTGCTGCAAAGTGGTATTTGTGCTGCTAAGTATTATCTCAGCAAAAGTCTGACACTAAGTCAATGAACAAAATTATGTGAAAAATCAACAGCAAAATGAAAACTATGAAACTTCAACTTCATCTTAGTGGACACCACCACAGTCTCAGTTAATTATCCTATTTAGTACACTAAAGAAAATCTATTGCAATCTGAAAGCACTTTAAATCACATTCAGCTGTGAATATATGGGATTTAGGATTAATATGTTGTCCACTCACAGTAATCAGATGGGTTTAAGAGTGTTAACTACATTACATTCTCACCGAAAGGCTTCAGACAGGCTTACAAAGAAAAAAAAAACTTGGTTCTTATTCTTCTTAACACCTTTAAAATAAAAATTAAAAGTATTTTCTGAATTCTTTATTAGTCATAGTGCACTAAGGAATTGTACTTAAAACATATGCTTTACTTTTACTTGAGTTTATGGCAGGGATTTAGAAATGTTCAAAGAGCAAGACTCTACCCCCAAAATATGTCTGACAGTTTTTATTTGAAAAAGCTGCCCTTTCCAAAGTTATATATGCTATCATTTGATGTCAGTTCACCTAAGCTTGGAGTGAGTGTTATTATAATGCTAAACTTTGAAGTTATTGTATGATTTAAGTGCTGCTCAGAATTAAAGTCCTTAGTGATGCAACATATCCTATGATAATACACATGTTTAAGTGAGCTGCTTTTAAAATAAGCTGCAGGTATCTGCCTTATTCTGTAATGTAAACACATGACATCTTCTTAGCCACGTTTATGCAATGAAGTAACGATAATAAACAGGCCTTGGCCGTACAAAAATTAATCCAATCAATAACAATTATAAATGAGCGTGAATAATTTGTCATGGACGTTGATACGAGTCTTTCATTGACTTAGCTGGTATACTACATTCCTATGAAACTGAAGATGTACCATCCAATGATCTTCCAAATCAAGGCTTTTGGCCTTATATTGGAAAAAGGCCTATTAATAGATTGTATGATGGTGTAGCGGTTAAGGTTTCTGACTTACAAATCCAAGAGTCAAAGTTCACACCTGTTTGCTTTATATGCAAAGCTTGTATGGTTTCCATGTAAAAATAAATAAAAAATAAATAAATATTGCTGGCTAAGATGGGCTCACCATTTGTTTAAGTATTCTTAATTTATTTTCTTCTTTTAAAGTAGAGTACACAACCAGCCAGTTCACCAGAAAGTAAAATAATTAACACATAAAAAGATATATTAATGCACATAGGCATGTGATCTAGTCACAGAACTGGGTGTGTCCTCTTACAAATCCCACAACTCAATCTAAATCCAATGTAAACAAAAGACAAAAGACAAAGATAAAGTAGAAATCTATCATGAAGAGTTAAAAAAAAAAAATTGCTAATAAAATAAAGAATATAGGTCATACTTCCCTTTCCATCTTTCCATTCCATTGTCATCGGATAAAAAAATCCCAAATGAACCTGGGAAATTATTAAATACATAAATAAATAAACAATATTCATACACTCCTCAAAAAAAAAAAAAAAAAAAACAAAGAAAAAAAAATAAAAGAAAAACCTCACATTTACACTATGAGGTAATTATATGGGTAGCATTAACTCCTCCTAAACAATATCCAGAACTCAAAACTCCAAAAATGAAGGAAATACCATAAAATAAATAAATATATCAGGCTCTGGTAATAGACATGCATAACATTTTTTACTGTAGTGGTAAAACATGTGTTGCATGACTCATCCACACAAAAAGGACTGAAACCAGGAGCCAGCAGGAATAAATAGATGAATAGATATACAGTTACTCCAAAACAAAGAGAATCGTTGATGTCAGAGTCCACACTTCTTTATTGCAAAACAGTAAAGCAAGTGCTTTCGTCTCTGTCAGTTCAGAGACTTTATCAAGATACAGAAAGAAACAGGAAACACCCCATATATAACCCTGGCCCAATTAACACCATAACAAATCATCACACAATTAATTTCCTTCACCGTCAACCTACAAGACTTTTTTTAAAACTTCCCTAAAACAAAAATATATTATAATCAATAAAACCAAATCTCAATGCAAATTCAAGATAAATAAGTTATAAAACACACATATAAATATACATACACATACATAAAAAAAAACTTTGCTAAGAATAAATACTTTAGTACTGGGAGAACTACTCAAGTACTAACTCCCTTGCCCAATGCTTCCTAGAATTTATAAACTCGACCGCCCTGGATCAACTGGTCAACACCCCCACCAGAGGGAACAACATATTGGACCTGGTCATCATAAACATGGGCGACCAGTGTTCCACGCCGGAGGTCAACCCCTTGGTGGTTAGATCAGACCATAGACTAATCACTCTGGATATCCACATTCCGCCCCCACCTCCAATCAAGGAAATCACTGTGAAAAACTTTTCAAAAGCAAGCTTCACATTACTTAAGACTGATGTGGAAAGGTTCAAAGCCCCCATGCTAAAGGACAATGCTGTCCAAGCTGCTGAAACCTTTACAAAGGCACTCCATGAGCATCTGTAGGAATGCATGGATCATGCTATTCCAAGTAAAACCATGACTCACTCCTCCAAGAAAAGGAAACCAGTCTGGTGGACCCCTGCCATAAACAAGCTATACAACAGAAGGAGGAAACTAGTACAGAAAAGAGAAAATCCCAAGAAGGAAAGACATCCCTGATCACTATCAGCAAGAAACTACAATCCCTTATTAAATCATCCAAGGCTAGTTTTGAAAGAAAAATTGTCAATGACTCCAAAGATAACCACACAGCGTTCTTTAGCTATGTCAAGAACCTAAGTGGAAACTCTCAGATCTGCTCAGAGTTAGTGCAGAATGGCACAAAATACACTGAAGCGACTGATATTGCCAACATTCTGGCAGACAGGTTTAGTGCAAACTTCAACCCCCTCTCACCACCTAAAAGGCCCATAACCATACCAGAAGAATGTAGGGCCCCATCAATCACCGACACACAGGTTAAAACAGCCCTATCCAAAGCCAAAAACACAGCTTCAATGGGACTGGACAGTGTCCCAGGCTGTGTCTTTTAAGAGCTCCAAAATGAACTAACCCCTCACTTAAACACACTCTTTAAACTCAGCCTCTCTACAGGCTACATACCCACAGAGTGGCGCACAGCAACAGTTATCCCAGTCCACAAAGGTGGAGCCACAACAGACCCTGGGAACTATCACCGTATAAGCCTGACTAGCCTGGTCTGCAAGGCTATGGAACATATCATCATTGAACTCATTAACAGAGACATTGGGAACCTCCAAACCTTGGATCCTACACAGTTTGGCTTTGTTAAGGGCAGATCATGCCTCCTAAACCTCGTGGACTTCTTTGAGATGGTTACCAAGGCATTAGATGAGGGAAAGGAAAGCCTACTTAGACCTTGCAAAGTCTTTCGACACCATTCCCCATTCTAGTATTATAGACAAGCTCACCAGCTTGAACATAAAACCCTACATCACGAGATGGGTTGCCAACTGGCTCATGGATAGAACCCACATGGTGAGAGTTGCAGGCTCTACTTCCGACTATAAACCGGTTACAAGTGGCATCCCCCAGGGCTCAGTCCTAGGACCCCTCTTGTTCGATATATACTTCTCAGAGGTACAGGCAAGCATAGGAGGACTATGGCTGACTAAGTTCGCAGACGACTGCAAACTAGGGGCCATAATTGATACTCCAGCTGATACATACACCCTCCAGATGGGTCTCACTGAGACGGATACCTGGTGTCAAAATCATGGCCTCAAGCTAAATGCCAAAAAGTGCATAGTCATCCCCTTTGGAAAAAACAAAGTACCCGTGAACTACCACATAGGTGGTAGTCCCCTAAATACAGAAAATGTAATAAGGGATCTGGGGACCCAAGTAGATAGTAATCTCTCCTTTGATAATCATATTGCCATGGTGGTTAAAAATCCTTCTATGTGGCCCACCTAATCACAAAAGGGTTCGCATCTAGAACAACAAGAGGTTATTGTGCCTCTCTACTCATCACTCATTAGACCCATCATAGAATACAACGCCCCATTTGGGATGTACCTTACAAGACACCTGCAACAGCTGGAAACACCACAAAAGTACCTCACCAAGATGATTACTGGCCTCAAACATATGCCCTATGCAGCCCGACTCAAGAAACTCCAGCTGTACTTGGTTGCATACCGCTTACTCAGAGGTGATCTCTGCCTGACATACAAGGCCATGTCCAACCCAGAATTGATGGACATGCTCCACCTAAAAAAAACAAATCCTGGAGAGCCACACGCTCTAGAGATATAAACCTCACCACAACAATAAATAGGACATGCTGGAGGGATAGATTCCTATCCCACAGACTCCCCATGCTTTGGAACAGGATTCCATTATACATCAGGCAGAGCCCCTCACTAACACTCTTCAAGAGAAACCTTGAAGGGTGGATGGGAAACAGAAAATTTATCCCAGGGATCACTGCAGTGGCTCTGCTGGACAGTGGTGCAGGGAACTAATGACTCTGCTAGACAGAGGCACAGGGAACTAATCTAACGGGGTGGCAAACGTCACCAACACATTCTGGCTAGGCTTATAAATGCCCTTGGGTAGATAGCCTAGTACTTACCAATGAACCTATGAACATACATACTAAAAATGTATTAAAAAACTTCCATGATAGAAACATTCATATAAAAGGAACGAAAACTAATACACTTGAAAGGCACTCACCTTTCAAGTGGCTATAATTAAAAAAAATAAGCCAGGGAAAACATATCATTTAATCCTGGCCAAACAGTTGCATTCATTCTAAACTGCCAGTATGCTTCCAACCTTTCTAATTGCAAAGGTCATGGACCCACCCCCCCCTCGGATTACTTTTCAGCACATCAATAACAACAAACTTAAAAGAATGTCCCTCATATTCCATACAATGTCTAGCTAAGGCATTCACTTTATTCTTCAGTCTAATGTCCCTGACATGCTCATAGATTCGATTCTTGTTTCCTCTCAGTTTTTCCTACATAGAAACAGGGGCATTGCACACATAAAGCACAATACCTCTGATTGGCAAGTGCACTTGTCATTGAAACTGAAGGTCTGCCCATTTATGGTTGCTGATGAACCTTCCATAATAAAACCACATTGGTTACATATCCCACATTTTTTCATGAGACCTTCACTAGGATCACTTCTAGGGTTCTCGAGTAGGCTTTTCAAACATCTACCCTTCCTATAGACCACCACTGGGGCATTACTAATGCCAATCATTAGCGGACTGGAGTTCAGCTGTGGTGAACCCTAACCGGGAAAAGCCAAAAGATACAACAACATTCGTTCAAACCAGGGAAACAATCAGTATGAAGTTCATTAATCCACTTATATTCAGCAAGCTCAGTTCTTACATTTATATCCCCTTCTCTACTATCTAAAAGAATAATTTCCAAAACCATAAACTTAAAAGTGGTGGTCAGGTCTTTACCACAAATGCATTTATATAATGCACTGGTTAAAATGTTTCTTCTAATCTCAGATAGGTGGTGTTCCCAACGTGTTCTTTTAATTTTTGATCTGCCTACATAAAAGTATTTACAGGCTTGGCGTTGTGCTAAATAAACTAAATGTTTTGAGTCATAGTAATAGTAGTTTGTAACCATAAATATTTTACGAGATAGAGGATGTCTAAAAATGTTCCATTTTAAAATAAATGAATAAATAAATAAAGGGATGTGTGCGGTTTGGGGCAGTGTTGGAGGGTAAGGGGGATGGGGGTGCATGGGGTTCCTAGCCCATGCAAAATAAAAATAAATAAATAAAGCTTGTTTGACATAGCTTTAGTGTTGTTGTTGTGTCTTTCGGCTTTTCCCGGTTAGGGTTTGCCACAGTGGAACTCTGGTCCGCTAATGATTGGCAGTAGATTTTTACGTGCCGAGTTGCCAGCCCTGACGCACAACCTTCAATGAAGGTACGCCCATTCATGCATGTCTCCACACAGAAGATGCTGTAGCTGAGAATCGAACCGGACAGCGTCTTACTGTGAGGCGACAATGCTACCGCAGCACCACCAGTGTATGTGACATTTTTCAGTGAAATGTGTTTAAATGTTTTGTGGTTTAGATCAAATGCAGTTTCGATCAACTGAACTACTGTTGTTTTTTTTTAGTTCAAATAAACTATAATCATATATATGTCACACACGCACACACACACACACACACACACACACACACACACACACACACACACATATAATATGCCCCTTTCCCCACAGTAGTGCGATCACTGAGTTAGAATATATAGTTGGGAGGATGGGGGGCCACAGCCTTCCACATTGGGGGGTGTATGGGGCATAGCCCCCCCCAGCTTGGTTTTGTACTGCCCAGTTTCTGTTAAGAAGGTAAGTAGTTTTTAATCAAATTAAGGTGGGGGGATATGCCCCCACACCCCCCAACTATATATTCTAACTACCCTCCATTAGGTCCCAACTTAGTGAGGTGGTAATAGATTTAAAAACATTTGGAAGAAATGTAACGTTAAAATACATATATGGCACCAAAAATACACAAAGTATGGGTTCAGATGATTTAAAACAAACCTATAAGAGGCCAAGTACGTTTGTGCCTATAAATCATCCTCAGGTGGAAACATTCATCAAACTTTGCGAGAATGAAATAGCACAACACAAAGATGAAGAAAAAGGAAAACAGTTCCACAATTTGAACTATAGAGAGCATAAGGCATTGAAAGAACTGCAACTTAAAGAAATAGTGATAAAACCAGCTGACAAAGGAGGTGCATTGGTCATCATGAAAAAGGAACAATATGACAACAAGATGAAGGAGCTTCTTAGAGATACAACTACATATATTATGATAGGTATTAAACAAATAGAAAGATTGGTAAAGGAAGTCAAAGAAGATCTGTATGAAAAATTAATGTGTAGAATAATAGATGAAGACTTGTATTTGTTTTTTGAAGTCTTACATCCACTTATACCAGAAATAAAAGGCATACCGAAGGTACACAAGAATCTAAATGATCCGCCATTAAGACCTATAGTTTCAGGAAGAGGGTGGATCACGGAGCCTCTTTCCATTTACATAGAAGATGAGTTAAAAACCTGTTAGAGAAAGCACCTACAGTGTTAAAAGATACAGCGCAATTATTAGAGAAATTGTATGCTGAAGCTCACAAGTGTGACAACTATAAGCATATGATATTGGCAACAATGGATGTGAATAGCTTATTTACTAGCATACCCAATGGATATGGTATAGAAGCAGTCAGAAACTTTATACTAGCTAACCAACTGAATAAGGATGTGGAAAGGATATGTGGGCTACTAGAAATTATACTACAAAACAATGTATTTCTATATGAGCATGAAGTCTATTGGCAGAAATGGGGAGTAGCCATGGGCACTCCATGTGCCAATAGTTATGCAAATAGTATTAGCCCAATGGGAATGTCAGTGGAGCAAAGATGAAAATAATATCTGGCAACAACATATACAATTCTATGGATGCTTTGTTGATGACATTCTCCTTATATGGAGAGGGCATGAAAGTTTGTTGCAGCAATTCATTCAATTTCTAACAACAACAACGGATTTCTTAAAGTTTGAAATCAAAATGTCACGGAAGAAAATAGAATTTTTGGATGTTAATATTATTATGGATGAGATCAAAGGATTGGAAACAGCCTTGTATAGAAAAACAACTTGGAAAAAACATCTTTTACATAGATCTAGCATGCATCCAGGCCATATTTTTAAAAATATTAAGGACAACCAGGTGCAAAGGGTCTCCAGATTGTGTACCAATGATAATATATTTCGAGAAGAAATACAAGGATTAATGAACAACTTTACAGCCAGAGGGTATAAGGAAGAAAAAATGGATGAAGACAAGCTTAGAGATATCCGAAGGAAGAAAGGGAGACCATACTTTTCAGCGAAAACTGATAAAGAGAACAAAGAAAGAGAACCGAACAGAAGAAAGGGAATAGTAAGATGTCCTTTGACGTACAGTACAGATAATGTTATCATAAGAGAAACTATTAAGAAATACTGGCCTATACTAACAATGACCAGAAGATAAAAGACATAGTAGGAGAACACCTTAGTTATACTTATAAAAATAAGAAGAACTTAAAGAGGCTCCTATGTGACATAGATATGCAAGAAGCAAAGAATGTATCTATGCCAACAGGAACATTCAAATGTGGAAAATGCAAAGCATGTCAGTACATTATGAGTACAGATAGGTTTCAGCATCCAATGACAAATAAGGTTTACATCTTTCAAGAAAGAGCAACTTGTAACAGTGAGAATGTGATCTATGTAGCAAGTTGCATGGTATGTAAAGCATTCTATATAGGTAAGACTAACAGAAAATTCAAAGAACGAGTATTAAGACATATACGGAACATTCATAATAAAATAGAGACTAATGCTCTTTATGTACATATTAAAGAAAATCCAGAGCATAACTTTAGATTTATGGTTATGGCACAGATTAAGCCAATGGAAAGAGGAGGTGATATAATAAATAGAACAGAAAAAATTGAGTTGCAATGGATAATTAATTTACGATCCAACCAATTCCCCGGACTAAATGCTATAGTCCCACTTAAACCTGTTTTAAAAGAGAGGAAACTACGAGGGAAATGAGTTATACATCTGCCAATGTAGCTCAATCGGTTGAGCATCAGACCCTAATCTAGAGGGTCCAGGGCTCGAGTCCTATTCTGGGCACCATGGTGAAAGGAGAAGAAATCCCTAATCATAAATGAAAACAGTTGAATTTAAGTTTACTGTGCAAGAAGAAGTTTGGAAAACATTGAAACCAAAAGCATCAAAGGAATAAAAAGAGTGCAGTTTGCTTATCACTTTTTTTGGCATATATGTTATAGTCCTCCTCAAGCTTGTTTAGAAAGAAAAGAAAACTAAGAGGGAGTTGAACTATGCATCTACTAATGTAGCTCAGTCGTTAGAGCATTAGACCCTTAAACAAAGGGTTCAGGGTTCTAGCCCCGGTTTGAACATTATAATGGAAGGAGAGTAAACTCCAAACTATAAATAAATTGAAATCAAGTTCATTGTGCATGTAGAAGTCTGGAAAATATTGAAATTTAGAGCACTAAAGGAATAGAAAGAGTGTTGTTCATCCATTATTTACATCAATTAGAAAGGAGAAATGATGTGTTACGGACATCAAAGATATTTGTTAGCGGAAATTTGTCAGCAAATGAAGAAAAGGCATTGAATTAGTACAGAGTTTGGATTTAGTATGAGAGAAAAAGGAGAAGAAGTGTAATTTGCTAACCAATGGATTACATAACATTAAAAAACAATTAGGATAGCTTCTTAATAAGACTGAGTAAAGAGCTCTGTACAAAGTAAAACTCAGATAGAATAACAGGAATCAGCAGTACATCTTTGAATATAAGCAAGCGCTCTTAGTCAGAAAGAGATTTGATATTAAGAAGCAAGACACAAAATAAAAAAAAGTTTTTGATCTATGATTTTCTATTACACTTGTGAGTTAGCAAGTGCATCTATGTAGTTAAGTAAGCGCTATCAGTTTGAAAGACACCTGATGACATGGAAGCAAGAGCATTTACAATAAAGTGTTTGATCCTATGTTTTAAAAACAAAGGAGAAAGCCACTGTACTTGTGGTTTACCTAATGAAAACAACCCGTGAAAGAGAAGAAAATACATGAAAAATGCTATGCAGGGAGAGTGATTAGTTTTTAAAAAAGTCAAATAAGAACATGACATAAAAAGGTGGAGCCCGCATCTTGCAACAGGATACACACAAGCCATTGGAGCAAAAGAAAAAGAATAGCAAATTAGGTGAGAGAAAGGAATGAATAAACATTGGCAGATTTATTAAAACTTATTTGCATGGAAGAAAGTAATTGGCTTCCAAGAAATAAGAACTAGAACACCGGATTGGATTACAAAGTACATCAAGAATTAGCATAAAGGCTCCCGTTGGTTGTGGGGGATGACTCTAAGTAAGCAGCATGGATATAAATAGAAGCAGCTGCAAATGTTAAGCAGATCTGAAGAAGGTTGATAAACCGAAAGCGCTCATCTCTCTTTTTTGTGTTACAACGTTAACTTTCAAATGGTTAGGTTGTAGCTTTTATTTTGTTTTTTGTTTTAAATCATTTTAATAAAAGTTCTTTTAAAGAAGAAAGAAGGAGAAGCGTCTTAACAAGAATTTTAACAGCAGTAGCCAAGGAGGAAAGCACCATTCTTTGAAAACATATATTCTAACTACAGTGAGAAAAAGGGCATATACACTGCCACTATTATTTTTGGTGAAATGAGATTTGGTCAAATGAGTTTTTGGCGATTTGGGCTTTCAGCGATTTGGTCTTGGTGAAATTAAATGAAGTGAAATGAAATATATATCAGGGTTACAGTCATTTAATCAATCACTGACTAAGTCAAATGTACTTTCTACCAGAATTTTGGATCCAGAATTTCAAAAAATGCTAGTTGATGGTGGTGGAAGATTATTGTATAGGACTTGGCACTTTTTTCACTGAAGAACAATCTCAAAGTTCATGTAAAACATTTTTGTGTTTGAGGGTCAATGTTTTCTACTATCCCTGAAATGTTTTACACACACACACACACACACACACACACACACACACACACACACACACACAAGGAGGGCCAGGGAGAAGAGTTCCACTTACAATATTGCCAAAGTGGAAAACAATACAAAAATATTACATGATGCAAAAAAGTAACAGATTGACAAAGGAATAATAATAATAACAAAGTATTTTGTGGCATATGCCATAACAAAGCATTCTGGGATTACATGGACTTAATTGGCCTTCTGAAGGTCAAGGTATAAAACTGCCTTTAATGAAGGATAAATTAGGAAGGTGAAAGAAGAAAATAGCAAGTGTTAGGCAGAAAATATGACAAAACGCCTAATAGAATGTAGAAGTAAAATAGATAAAAGTTAGGCAGGATGACAGCAAGAGCATTCCCAGATATATGAGAGGTGGGAATAAAGCAGTCTTAAAACTAGCGTGATTCTGAGTAGTTCGCATGTGTGGTAGAAGACAGTTCCATTTGTGTGTTAGGGAAAATGACAATAAAAGTTGTCTTGGACTGCGTGTGGGCTTGTACACTTCAAGAACATTCTGATTTTTGGATCTGAGTGATTTTCCAGGAAGATGAAGGGTGAGGATGGAAGTGAGGGAGGGGCAGTTAGAAGGATTAATGATGAGTTTATGTAGAGTGGAAAGTTGAATATAAAAGAGATAGTTAGGAAGTTCCAACCAATTTAAGGAGTGTAAAGAATCACAGTGGTGAGAGGACTTAGAGCTAGTGGCAAACTTAGAGATTTTACTGGAACAAGATGAAAGTTTTGCCTTTAGTGAGGATTAAAGGTTAGTAAGGAGATGGGCTCCATACATAAAAGAGGGATGGAGGTACGTGACAGCAAGGGTATACTTAGTTGAAGAGGTGAGGAATCAACTGCGCCGATACAACATTCCGAGCTTTTGATGGGTTTTCTTCATATTAGTTTGTAGATGAATGTCGAACTTTAAGTGTTCATCAGTAATGACACTAAGTAGCTTAGTATGGGGAACTATCTTGATGGGGGTCTTGTTTTGGCTGACTATCAAGAAGGAGCTCTTGTCAATTTCAGTGTTTTTTGATGGAGTGAATAACATAATTTTAGTTTTAGATGGATTGAGAGCTAGGTGATTGTTCAACAGTCAAGACTCTGGTGAAGGCATTTTGAGTTACTTGCAGGAGATTAGAGAGAGATTTGGCAGAACAGATAATGGTAGAGTCATCAGCACACTGGACAAGTTTGACATTTGGTATACAGTCCTGGAAGTTATTGATAAAAATAATAAATAGTAAGGGACCCAGAATAGAGACTTCAGGTACTCCTGTCGGAGTAAGAGGGTAAGAAGAGATAAAATGTTTCCACTTGATGGTCTGATACCTGCTTGAGAAATAACTGGAAAACCAATTTATGGAAGAGGGAGATCGTTTGAGATGAGAGAGTCGAGAAAGAAGTAAATGATGAGAAAAAGTACTGAAGGCTTTGGATAGGTCTAGGAAAAGGGTCGATACAATATTACCTGAGTCATGAGCACGGTTAAGGATATCAAGAAAGGAAAGAAGGGCAGTGGTGGTGATATGTCCAGGTCTAAATCCATGTTGAGTAGGGGTCAACAAATGATTGTGTAAAAGATAAGGTAGGAGTTGCAAGTGAATGCATTTTTCAAGAATCTTAGAGATAGGGTAGAGAAGGGCTACTGGAAAGAAATTGGAGATGTCAGTATTGTAGCCCCCTTCATGTAAGGGAATATAAAGGCTTTTTTTCAGAGGAGGGGTACATATGATTATTGAATGGAATGATTAATTAGGATGCAGATGGGAAGTGCTATGCCATCACCAGCTATCTTAAGGAATTTGTATGGTAGGTTATCTGGGTCATTAGAGCATGGTTTTAGTTTTTGTAGTATTTTTGTATGGTATTAACAATAATGGGTTTGAAAGTAAAGGAAGGGAAGTTATGAGTAGAAGACATAGAGGAAGCTAATACATTGTTAGAGAAAGATGTGGTGAGCTTGGCAACATAGTCTACGAAAAAGGACTTAAATTGGGCTGCAATACCATGATCAGGAGAGTTAGGATCTGGGCGAGGGTTGTCATTTCTGTCAGGAGTGAGAAGGGCAGAGATGCTGCTCCAAAATTTTTTGGGTTTAGATTTATTACTGTGTTGAAGTTTGGAGTAGTAGGATTTATGATCGGTAACTATATGTTTTTTATCTTTATTACACAGTTGTTTGTATTCAGAAAGGGAGTTAGATATTTTGTCGTTTTTGTAGTATTTATATGATTTATCTTAGAGATACATAAGGGTTATAGTTTCTTTGGAGAGACAGGGGGCAATTTTGTTTTTAACCCTTTTAGTTCTAGGATGAGCAAAGCTATTTAGTAGGTTAGTAAAAGAATTATTAAAGTAAGTAACAGCATTGTCAAGAGGAAGAGTTTTTAGAGGATTCCAATTTATATGTTTTAAGTAGTTACAGGTTTGAGGATTAAAGTTTGTGAGGGTATGGGATGAGATGTAATTATGTCATAGGAAGAGAGAGGACAGTGACTGACATACAAAGGCAGGAAGAAGATCAATAAAGGAATCAGGTAAAGTCTCAGAGTCTGAAATATTGTTGGGGTGGGAAACTAATATCCAGTTAAGAATGCTGCATGAAGAGTTTTCTTTATTAGGTTTTGCAGGAGAGCTAATTAGTTGGGTGAAATTGAACTGATTTATGTTCTGAGTAGTACTAGCTGAGATAATAGAAGTCCAGTTAATGCTGAAATCACCTAAAAGTATAGCTTCATTACTTATGTTACATGAGAACCAAGAGAGAATATCTTCAAGAATAGGGATGTTATTACCAGGTGGAATATATAGGGCAGCTATACAAATGTTGTTATGGTTGTAAATTTTTAGGAGGGCCGGGATAGTTCAGCTGTTGTGAATTGGGATATAGGGTTGGTATGGGGGATCACTGTTAAAGATGAAGAGAAAAGTAAGGCTACGCCATCGCCTTTCTTGTAAGTTCTGTCATTTCGTATGATTTGATAGGGGGAATAATTTCAGAATCTTTCAAGTGAGGTTTGAGCCAAGTTTCAGAAATAGATAAAATGTCAGAAATGAGGAGACCGTGAATCAAATAAAACCAATCTGCAAAATGTACTACTATCTGGAATTGAGACAGGTTAGTGCGCAAATGCTTATCAAAAAGAGATTTAGTAGAAATACAAATACATGAGCAGTGATATTTAAAGTACAATCAAGTTCTAGAAAGGGAGTTCAGTGTAACGGACTTTGGGAGGGAAGGGAACATGGATGGTAGCATCTGAAACCAGTGCACAGACTATGCAATGCAGAAAAGAATATTTCTTGTCCTCCAGAAATTTAAACGAACAAAGTTCACATTACATACACTTGCAGGTTGTAAAGATGCTGCTCTAGATGCCGCATGTTGTTTAGAAGTAAATTATGGCAGAAAGGAAAAAACAGCAGGCTGTTCAAATGTAAAAGATGCCAGGTGATCAAAGTAAGTGGGAGTGCTCACACTGAACAGCTAGTATCAGAGACGCCAGGGCAACTGAACTGACAGATTTAAAAAATATAAATTCATACACGTGTGTGTGTGTGTGTGTGTGTGTGTGTGTGTGTGTGTGTGTGTGTGTGTGTGTGTTTACATATATTATATACAGCTATACATATATATATATATATATATATATATATATATATATATATATATATATATAAACTTTATAGACAGATAAATATTGTCTTCATGATCTAAGGATGTACTCTACAACAGGGCTGCAATGACAAGGAAAGATAGAAGTTACCAAAAAAAAAGCAACAAAACAATCCTTAGAAAAGTAACTGATAATCAATAAAAATAAAGGAGTGCTGACCAATAAGCCCAAGTTCCAAATAAATTCAAAAAATGACTGATATAGCAAAAAACTTTTTTTATTAAACTGCGAGTTAGTGAAAAAACACCCCTTCTCTAACTTGCAGTTTAATAAATCTGTTTTTTGCTATACCTGTCATTTTTTTCGAACTTGGACTTACTGGTCAGCGCTCCTTTGCAAGATAGAAATTGCAAGGCCTTCTCAATGAATTAGGACAAAATGAGTTGGTCTTTATAATGGAGGACATAAATGCTCATGTTAATACAGATGGAACGGACTATGAGGATTGCTTGAGTCCACATAATTGTGGTGACAGGAATAATGAAGAAGAGGCCATTTTAGATGTATGTCTAGCAAATGGGAAAACAGAGGCCAACATATGATTATGCATGTAAGACAGTCACTACTCATATACCAGAGTGGTCAATATACAACTCAGGTAGAACTCTTCTTAGTAAGGATAGGTCACAGTGGTGAAAGCAGAGATAGCAAATGTATCCTTTCTGAAATGGTCAGTCTCAGTATAAACCACTGGTGGCCACAGTCAGTGGCAAGCAGTGGTTGGAGAAAGCTCTAAGATGAACATAAACTATATTGAAGACATGGAAGTTGGCTGCATCATAATGAAAGCACAGTTGTTCAAAAATACTTGAGTGTTATGAATTTCATGAAGAAAAGGAAAAAGTGAAGGCCAAAAAGAATTGGCAGCATCTTAAAACAGCATGTTTGAAGATGTCGGAACAGATAAACGTCTGAGTTAAGTATGGAAATATAGTAGATAAGGATGGCTGGTGATGGAGTACAGAAGTCCCAAGAAGTTATCAAAAGAAAGAGGGAGTGCAAGAAGAACTGGGAAATAGAAAAAATATAGCAGCTTAAGAAGATTGACAAAAATGATGAGAGATTAGACAGAATGGTAAAAAATAAGGTGTCAGAGAAACTCTAACATCTCCTGGAAAGCAGCTAAGTAGACTGGACAAAAAACATATATCAAGGTGCTAAGCAGTGATGAAAAGATAAAGAAGACAGTCAACAGACACCACTCCTAAGTGATGTCAGCAAAAGTCTGCTCACTAAGCCAGAGAACCTCAAGGGCAGATGGAAGGAGTACTTCAGAAAGCATTGGAATGAAAACAATCCCATAGAAGCTGTACTTACTTCTGCAGAGCTTACATTGGAAGAAGGAGAACCCACTCTAGGTTAATTAAAAAGTGCATGACTGAAAATGATCTCAGGGACAGTATCAGGCTCCGATGAAGTCACAACAGATATGCTGAACATGTTGGGAGAATTATGGGAGCACTGACTCCTAACATTATTCATTACAGTATGGAGAGAGACAGGTGTATCCGGGAAGGCTGAGAAATAAGCATTGTAGTGTTGGTGAAAAAGAACAAAGTGGGATATGTCCAACTACAGGCAGTACAGAGGCATCAAATGACTGCTACACTGTATGAAAGTACCGTAGTGGTTTACGGATAAATGAATACAGAGTAATAGAAAGCCAGATGGAAGTTGAGCACTTTGAATTCAGATTAGGATACATTACAACTGGATCAATGCTCACAGTGAGACAGAGAGTGGATAAAAAGCTAGGAATAAAGAAAGGCTCCAACTGGGCATTCATAAAGATGGAGAAAGAATTATACAAGGCCCGCAAAAATGCTAATCTGGGCAGTCCTGCAATCGCTTGAAAGTCACACAAATGATAGAATTCAAGAAGGGTTTTTATATAAGCACCCAACAACACAACTACGGACAGTGTTCAGACTCATAGATGGATTTCCATTGGGAGTGGAAGCGCTTCTGGGCAGAGACACAGCTAGTCAGTTTCCTAGACTGTTACCCCATCAACTGCAAAAAAAAAGGTCTTCCGGATTTGAGGAGCAAATAATCTACTGTAGCAAGCACCTTGCTACAGTCAGTATCATACTCTGAGCTTCACCTGCAACTGTGAATACAATATCAGCATAACTAACACTAGTATTACACTTGCATCCCACTGGCATCTGTTGATTGTGCCCTCTGTTGATTGTGTCCTCTAACAGCCTACACCCAAGGCAGCCCTAGTAATGGCTCTGTATATTTATGTATGAGCCCACTCCTGTTTATACCGGTGATAGCAAACAGTTCAGAGAGACAGATCAACAAAGTTGCTGTATGCAAGTAATGAAGTGCTACAAGCAGATGCTAAAAAGGAACTTCAGCGAATGATGGCGACTGGAATGAAAAAAATAAAGGCACACTGGATGGAACTGAATACAGAGAAAAGATTGCTCATGATATGAAATGGGGAAATCATAAGAAGCTGACAATTGAGATAGAAGGGAAAATTGTGGAATATATTAATAGCTTCAAGTATCTGGAAGGTGTTGCTGAGGAGAAGGGACATCGAATGGGGATGTCAAAGCTAGAATCAGAGGTGTTGCAATCAAGTTGCAAAGTGTGTCAGGGGTCAGGTGTGGCTGAAGAATGTCAAAGCAGCTGAAAAGTAAAGTGTACTAAACAAGTTTCTAACCAATACTTCTGCATGGTAAAGAAACCTGGTCAGTGAAGGCACAGCAGCTGGGAGGTTATGTATATGAAAGGCCTGCGACGGGTTGTAGGATGTATACTGTGGAACAGATAAAAACAAGGAAACCATGGTAGCCCTGAGGGTAGATAACATCAAGGAGAATAGAATACAGTGGTTCGATCATGTGTAGGAAAATAAAAGATGACTTGCTAATGCAGATTTTGGGAGAAACAGGAAGAAGGCAAGAACACCCAGCCATGTGATGAATGGACTGCATGAGAGAAAACATATGAAGAGGGAAAAAGAGTGACACTAAATCAATGAAAATTGGGAGAAAGAGAGTTGCTGATAATGATGACGGTATATCCATATATATTTCTGAAAGGCAGATCAAATTTAATTCATCTGCAAATGTCCATGATCAGATTTCTATGGCTTTAGAACTAGGGCAAACACCAGGAGTAATATATTTAGAGCTAGTAAAGCTTTTCATTCTCTGGCCCGCAATATCACCCACAGTTGTCTGATTAAATGTAAAATAATCCCTTCTTAATAGATGGATTGTGTCCTGGTTATCTGCAAGAACTTCAAAGTGTCATCATTCTAAGAACCAAGTCAGAATACTTGCTGGTAAAACAAGATATGCTGCAAGGAGTATTGGAACTTATACATTTCAACACAATGTTTGCAGCTATTCCCAGGAATAAATGGATTCCAGATGCAGAATTAATGAGAGACTGACAAACTGACAAACTGAATAATTATATGAAACAAACATATAAAACAAATAGGGGCATGGTCACAGAATATTGGTATTATACTTAGTTTGGAAAAACAATAGTATGTATCATTGCTTATAAAATTGTGCTATAAAGAAAAATGTATGGTTATTATTAAACTTTTGAGGTCTCTCATTATATAAAGATTTAGGAAACTACAGTTGTGAAAACTTTTGCCATAACAGTAGATGTCCTTCTCTTCACTGTTGCAGTATTCCTTATGATAGGGATCTCTTGCCAGGGATTGCCCAACATTCAGCCAGTACACCAAAACTTTAGTATTTACAGGCACCATATGTCACACATATGCTCTCCATGCAAGTTGTAGGGCATAAAGTTGACATACAGACACAAAGACTTCAGAACTGAAAAGCCCCAGGATGAACAGAATGCCCCTAGGGACCAAGAAAACATGTGCACCCAGATGGAGAAAAGAAAGATGGACTCCCAGCCAGGAAGGCAAAGAGAACAGGTAGAGTAGAGCAGTCAGGAGGTTGTGTATACTACTAAAGTAAAGAGAAGGGCATCTACTGCTATGGTAAGATTTTACACAACTGTACTCTGTACTTCCATATCACTGTTTTAGTATTCTTCACTAAAGGGAGGGTACAAAAGCTCAAGATGAAACCTGGGAGGAGGAAAGCCCAGCAGAGCCCTCAAGAAACATATGTAGGATAGCCCTTGAAAAGCCAGATGTAGCACTGGAAATATTATCCAACTGACAGCTTATAATACTTTATAAAAGTGTGGACAGAAGACCAAGTAGCAGCCTCAGGGATGGAATTGATATCTAGTCCCCTGAAAAAAAAGCACCAGAGGAAGCAACAGCTCTGGTAGAGTGTGCCTTTATAGTAGAGGAAAGGCATTTGTCATGAAAAGAATAACAAAACAAATGGCCTTAGAAATCCAGGAAGAGATAGTCTGCAAAGAAACAGCTAGACCCAGAGACCTTGCATGAAAAGAAACAAAAAGCTGCTCAGATTTGTGAGAGACTTTAATTTTATCCAAATAATATCTGAGCTGTCTCTACAAATCCAAGGCGTGAAGAACCTTCTTAGTGGGAGACTGTGAAGAAAGAAAAAATGAAGGCAAATGGACAGACTGATTAAGGGACACCGTGGGCATAAAGGAAGGATTAGTATGAAAAGACACCCTACCCCTGTGGAAAACTAAGAAAGGGAAGACAGCCATGCGAGCCTAAAGTTCAGAAACCTTCTTGAAGTAAGAGCCAAAAGAAGAACAATCTTCAAAGTACAGTGTTCTATGGAAGCTGAAGCAGGGTCAAAAGGAGCCTGAGTCAAGTTTTTCAAGAACAGGACTGAGGTCCGAGGAAGGTGGAATGGGCTTCCTGGGAGACCTGATATGAAGAATTCCTTTACAAAACTGTTTAACCTCAAATCTAGAGAACAAAGGAGGAGTCAAGGGCAGGCAAGCAGAAATTACTTAAAGGTCAGATTTAACTGAAGAATATGCCAACCCAGCATGGAGCAGATTACAGAAATAAGAGACAACCAGAGGAACCTCCACAGATAGAGGATTGTGATGGTATGAAGGGCACAAGACAGAAATTATCTTCCATTTGGACAGATATGATTTCTTTGTAGTGGACTTCCTGCCCTTCTGCAGTAACTGAAGCACATCCTCAGAAAAAATGTGCATAAAAGGGATAAAGACCATATCACCCACAGTATCAGATGAAATGTGGACACGTCTCGCTACTAGTTTATATACAAAGCCATGGTAAGAATTAGCATGGAAACGATCCATAACAATATAGTAAACCTCCAGACACTGGACCCGACCCAGTTTATGCCTAATCAACCTGATGGACTTCTTTGAGAAGGTCAGCAAAGCAATGGATGAGAACAAAATGGTTCAGACTGCCTGCCTTGACTGGGGCAAGGCATCTGACACAATACACAATTCAGGCATTGTTGACAAACTCAGGAGATTAGGTACAAACCTGTATGTCATCCAGTGGATAGCCAACTGGCTCACAGACAGGACCCAGGAATTAGAACTGGGGATTTCACCTCTAGAAAGAAGCCAGTCACAAGTGGAATCTCTCAGGAATCGTTTCTCGGATCACTCCTTTTTGGCATTTACTTCTGTGAAGTAAAGGCCAGTGTCAATGGTTTCTGGCTGACTGAATTGCAGATGATTGCAAATTAGGAGCTGTCATTGAATCCCACACTGACACAAATGTTCTAAAGGAAAGACAAACACAGACAAACAACTGGTGTCAGAGCCACTGACTAAAACTAAATGCCAAGAAATACATAACATTATCCTTCAGGAAGTCATCCACCCCTAGTAACTATCATATTGACAACACACCCATTAGAGTTGACCCAGTAATCAGGGACCTAGGGACAAACACATAGACAGTAATCTATTCTTTGACCATCATGTGTCTACAGTAGTGAGGAAATTATTCTATGTTGCTCAACTTATAAACAAAGGTATGGCATTTAGATCTAATGAAGTTATTGTTCCACTGTATTTGGCATTTGTCAGACCTATCACTGAGTACAATGCCCCCTTTGTTATGTACCTAACCAGGCATATCCAATAAATGGAATGTTCACAGAGGTTCCTCACTAAAAGAATGCAGGGCATAAGTAAAATGTCCTATGCAGACCTCCTCATGGCCCTATTCCTGTATTGCGTCTCCTACAGGCTGTTGAGGGGAGATCTATGCCTGGCATACAGGGCATTGTCAGACCCCACTCTGATGGACCTCCTGCATATCTACAAAACAAACAGCACCAGAATTACCCATTCAAAAGGCTTAAACCTTGCCCGTGATATAAATAGGACCTGCCTGAGAGACAGGTATGTATCCCAGAGACTGCCTGGAAAAGGCTCCCCATTCATGTGAAGCAGAGTTCTTCCCTAACCCAATTCAAGTGTAACTTGGACAATTGGATGGGAATAGGAACTTCATCTTTGGCTTGGCTCCTATGTCTCTAATGGACACAGACAACCTGTAAATGGTCCATTTCCCAGGTCCTTACTTGTAAATGTTCATCTCCCAAGCCTTTGCTTACATCTATCAAGGGTACCAGAATTTGTCAGAGATTTGTGATTAATGGCTAGATTTAAAAAGGTCCTTGTGGTCGTTGGCCTAGGAAAAAACTATGAACCTGCTAACCTAAGTGAGGATGGATAAGAAACCCCTTGACTTGTGTGAGAAGGTCCACACAGTGAGGTAACTTGTGATGATTGCCCCTAGCCAAGTGAGAAGGATGGTGAGGAAATGCTGTCTGGGTCAGAAGGGAGTTACCAAGAAGACCTTGGAAGAGTCCTGCCTGACATTGTGCAAAACTTTCAGAAGCAGGGGGAGGGGAGGGAAGGTGTACAGAAATGTCCCCATTCCAGGAAAAGACAAGGTATTCACTTTCCAAACCAGAGGAATTGGGACTCAGAGAGGAGACAAAGAGATCCACCTGAGGAGCATCCCACCAATGGACAATGTCCAGAAACACATCTCTGTGAAGCATCTATTTGTGAGCCTGTATGCTGGACCTCTCAAAGAGTCTGCCACTGTTTTGTATTCTCAGGAAATATAGACAGCCTGAAGAGTCACTTGATTCTGGAAAGCTAGATTCCAGACCTTAGCTAGCCTACAAAGGAGGTAGGATTTTGTAGCCCCTTGTATGTTGACATACCACGGAATTAAAGAATGTATGAAAACCCTGAAGAGCTAAAAGCAGAGCAATCATCGCCTTGATGTTGATATGGTCTGACCATTTATGAGGAGCCAGAACCCTGATCCTTCACAGTGCCAAAGGAAGCTTCCCACACCCTGCCTGAGGCATCTGTAAAGAGTTATTAAGTCAGGACTGGAGACTGGAAAGGAAACCCCTGGTTGAGCTAATGCTGATGAATCCACCAAGGAAGCTTGAGCTTGAGACAGGAAGGGAACAAAGAAGTCCAGAGGATTACAATGCTGAAGTCACAGTGACTTGAGGTACCGTTGAAGTTTTGTCATGTGCAACCTGGCCAGAGGCAGCATGGGAATGGTGAAAGGCATAAACCTAAGGACCCTGAGAGAGTCCCTGGCCATGATTAAATCCAGAGGAAGAACAGACTGGAAAAAGACAATCAAAGACAGGGCCTTGGGGGCAGGCAGAGATTCCAGAATAGGGATGGTCTGGATCCTGCAACCAAGGAAAACATGACCCTGGAAAGTAGTCAAGACTGATGTCTGAATGTTTATGCTCAACCTCAGATTCTGCAGCAGAAAAATAGTAAACTGGAGATCGTGAAGCAGAGCCTTGAGGGACAAAGCTTGAATGAACAGATTGTCCAGATAGAAAAAGATCTGAACCTCTGTCATCCTGCAAAAAGTAATTACAGGCATTTGATGAACATCCGTGGGCTAGTAGAGAGAGACCAAAGGGCAAAGCAGAGAACTGAAAATGCAAGGATGAAACAATGAAACTTAAATATTTCCTGAAAAGGGGATGGATGGGGAATATAAGGTAAGCATCCTTGAGATCCAGAAAGACCAGAAAGGTCTGGAGAAGAAGAAGAAGAAATAGTATCAAGAGACAACATCTGAAAAGAGGAGACCTTGTGAAATGTGCTGAGCTGAGAAAGGTTCAGAATTTATCTTCAGGTACCCTCCTTCCTGGAAACCAGAAAAAAGCACCCCCCTTCCTGTGCAGGGGGAGCAGGTTGAATGGTGCCCTGGGTAAAGAGAATGAAGCAGTTCTGGGAAAGAAAGCATTTCTTGAGGAAGTTGAGGGATGTCCATAAAGGGAGGAAGAGATTTCCAAACCATGAAATACCCCTGGTAGATAATGGACATACCCAAGAGTCTGTTTTGATTCTTAACCAATTTGGAAGAAACAGGCAAAAATGAAGGGACAAGGGAACCTGGCTGCAGGAAAAGGGAAGTAAATGTTTAGATAGAACCTATTTTGTCCTGAAAAGGAGGTTTCTGGGAAATAGTGATCTGTGTAGATTTAGCAGCAGGTACACATCTAAAACCATTTTTACCCTTTGGCATAGGGTGTGACCATTTGCAAACAAAAGTAGATTTGGAATGGTTATTCCTCTGAAACTGTGTAATAGAAGAAACAAAAATATGTTTCAAATCCTGCAAAGTCTTGCCCTTATCTTGCAGAGATTTAAAAAGTTCTGCAGCAGCAGTACCAAAAATATTTCTATTATCCAAAGAAGCATCCAATAACTTGGCCTTAAAATCATCAGACAAAACCTGAAGATGAAGTCAAGAGTAACATCACATAACAGAACCAAATACAGCAGCCATACAAGATGCATCAGCTGCATCCTTACTGTATTTACTAGAGTGGCAGGCAAAATGAGAGAAAGAACCCAACAAGGAAAAGGCTAAAACCTTCCACTCAGAATCAGGACGATCAGAAATCACCTGACAAACATGAAACAGGAAGGCTAAACTATATCTGACCATATGGATCTGGTAATTAACAGCCCTAAAAGACAGGGTGGCAGTAGTATAGACCTTTTTGCTCTGCCTCTCCATGACTCTACTATCTTCATCTAAAGGAAGCAGCTTAGTAGAGGACAACAACTTGGAGGGTTTGTCAGTGGAGACAGACTCAACAGAAGGATGAAAAGAAGTGCATTTATACAGAAATTTACAATCATCAGGCACCTTGTAAATTCCTTCAGGTTTCTTAGGAGCTGGAGGATGAGAATCAGGGGCAACAGAAGCTGCTGAAAAGGTATCCAGCAGGGCAGCCACAACTGGAGGAACAGCAGAAGGCTTGTGAGACTCAATGTGGAGGAGCTTATTGTCACAAAATGAAATACTGCCAGCCCAGCTATCTGGCATTTTGTAAATAATTATATGTCATTTGTGAATATCAACATGATTCATATGCTTGTGTCACAAATGTATTAGAACTGTATGTCATACCAGATGTTTTTTTACAGATGTGTGCTGAAGACGTATTTTACAAAGTGCTCTTTAAAGATCTAACCACAACATGCCCTACTGGAATAAAATAGAAATGCATCTGCACTATTGTAACTGTTTAGATGTATATATTTTAACAATGGAAACTGTTACACAAGAGGTTAACTTCAGAAAAATAGCTGAAATTAAATTACAGCAAGAGACAGGACATCTATACTAGGGGGCTCTCTCTGTGCTGTCTTGAAGGAGAAATAATTACTAGGCTTGAGGTGTGGAAGTATTTTATTATTTTATGACTTCCAACAGCTGCACAGATCTGAGCAAAAGCCTTTGTCTATGTATTTTCATAGGCAGATGCTAAATGATGCCAGCTGTACCAATGGTTGTTTTCACCTGGGATAGAGTCAGATGACAAGAAATGATGGCATTCTGGAAGCTATTCCAGCAGTAATAGTTGAGATTTTAATTTAAGAACTCTCTGAGTGAGACTCAATATTCTGTATTTTGTCTTTGACCTGACAACATCAAGATCCACTCAACACATCTGCATTGCTAGCTCTGAAGTAAGTTATTGGGGTACAGTAATTCTCTTAGATACAGTCAGGAATATACCAAAGCTTAGCTTAGATGTTTTTCTTTATTTAATTGAGACTGTCCTGCAATGTTGTTTTAAATGTTTCGTGATTTTGAAATCTGATGTAACTGTAAATATATACTGAGTATTTTTCATGATCTTTTATTATTTATTACTAAATATATTTAAGCCTTTCATTGTGGCTGATCTATCTAGAGATATTTAAGTTCTGGGAGTATTTGCATATTTGTTTGGTGACACTGTGTGGGCCACTCCTAAAAGCCTTGCTCTTGTTCAAACTACTATTTGTATTAACAGTAACATTACACAGTAAGATTGGACACCCTTTGTTAAGGGCCTTAAAGTAGCTGATAAAAAGTGACCAGTGGCAGGGGAAACTACTTTATAGTCTGGGCAGAAGGGGGTATAGTTAGTAAACCTGTGCCAGCCTTTACCAGGTGTGTGTCTGTATATAACTCAAACCTCAAAGAGTGTGTGTATCAGCTACTTGGGCAGGGACATGAAGCACTGTTTGAACAGAGAGAGTGCTGGAGATTTTGGCTTGGTCACTCAGCTGAGATCTCAATTCTATAGCTGTGCCAGTGGGGAGTCTTACTGGGGATCTGCAGAAAGAGCAAGAAACCAGCCCTGGACTGATTGTGGTCTACTGTGTGCTCTTAAGGCAAACTGCACTTAATGCAGACAGCTACATCTGGAAATAGTGTGTGTACTTGTCATCCTCCCAATGTCTGTCCCCCACTGGTGCTAGTGGTGAGGATTGAGGCTCCTTGATTACTGTTGCCAGTGGTGGGGCATCACAATCATAAAACCTCTTCTAGATATCAGAAACCTGAGAACAACCACTTAAAGAATTCCATCACGCTGGAAATAGTGTCCCTGAAAGAGTTGCTCTAAAGGGGACTAGAAGAATCCTCTTAATCTGAACCAGGAGAATGGATCTGAAAAGAGTAGGCTAATGACTCTTCCCCTGAATCCTGATCCTCATCAGAGGAATCCTGCTCCCTAGGTGTTTTAATAAGTAGAAGACAGAGAGAGGCAGGCACAGAGACCCATTGAGGAGGCTTTATAGCCATTAAAGCATTGAACAACCCTGGGTAAAATCCTGTCACTCTTGTTGGGATCCTTAACTGCAGGGGAAACATGCTTTTTTTGGTTCTTTTTTAAAGCATGTCTGCACAAAAAAACCCTGGGAGGGGTTGAACCTTTATCTACACTAAGCATAATAGAGATCTCCTCCCTTACTAAGATCTGCAAAGTCCCCTCAGTCCCTTGGCTATAATCAGCCATGGTACACCCTCAATGTCTAGAGCAGTTGTTTGGAAAGCCTCCAAGGACATGCGAGAAGTTTGATGCATGCCAGCCTCTGACAGTGTTGTGGTAGTAATCCGAAGCAATGGCTAGATGATCCTCCAGGCTTTCACTAGCCTCAAGAAAGATGCCCAAGGGGGACTGGACAGCAGCTATGTTAGACCTGAGTTTTTTGCCCTTTTTTTTGGTCAATGGCTGACCCTTGAGAAGGAAATGCTCCACTACAGCACCCTGAGGCATCAGCTTAAAATGTTGGTTTTCAAGGTAAACAGATAAGGAGGAGAGGTTACTATGTAGGCACAGAAAGAACACTTTGTATGGTCCTAGGCAACAACCAGACAGCATAGGCACTGGTTGCAATGATCTTCATGGGGAATCTGCCTCCCAGACTGACATTTTCCCTTTCTGGGTGACATGAAACCAACAACACTAAAAATAAAAAAGAAAGATAAGAATGGACCCTAATGTGGGACTTATCAGAAAAAAACTGCTTGGTAACAAGCACATAAGAAAAGTGTACACACTGATATTCAGTGATGGTTTTCAGACTGGCAGCAAATCTGTTTTGAAGGGTCTGGGCCTGCACATCACCATTATGCCCTATGCCTTCTATGGGGAGCATATGTGTGACATATGACACTATAAATACTAAAGGCTTTAGTATATTGGCAATATTTTTGGCTATTCTTGGCAGGATATCCCATGCACAAGGAATACTGCAACATGTGAGATGGAAGGACATCTTATGGTTTCTCATAGGTTCATAGGTTTATAGGTGTGTATTACGCTAATGGCCCTGGAGCCTTTACAAGCCTAGCCCATAGGATTACCCTGGCATCGTGCCACCCAACCTTAGTTCCTAGTGCCTCTGTCGAGTAGAGCCAACTGGAGTGATCCCGGGGTGAATTTTCTATTTACCATCAACTCATCAAGATTTCTCTTGAAGTGGGCCAGTGAGGTGCTCTGCTTGACATGTATGGGAAGTCTATTCCATAGCATGGGCAGTCTCTGGGTTATGAACCTGTCCCTCCAGCATGTTCTGTTGATTGTGGTAATGAGGTTGAGGTCTCTGGAGCATGTGGTGTGAAGGGATTGTGATTTCTTTAGATGTAGCATTTCTAACAGAGCTGGGTCAGACATGGCTTTGTAAGTCAAGCAGAGATCGCCTCTAAATAGGCGGTATGAGACAGATAATAGTTAAGAGTTTTTTTGAGTCTGTCCATAAAGGACAAGTGTTTAAGGCCTATGATCCATTTTGTGAGGTACTTTTGCGGCCTCTCCTGTTGCTGCAGGTGTCTAGTAAGGTACATGCCAAATGGGGTGTTGTACTCGATGATTGGTCTAATGAGTGAAGAGTAGAGGGAGACAATGACCTCTTTCTTCCTGGATGCAAAACCCTTAGTAATGAGATGTGCCACATAGAAGGACTTTCTGACCATAGTGGCAATGTGGTGGTCAAGAGAGGTTGCTGTCAACCTGTGTTCCCAGATCTCTTATGATGCCTTCTGTGTTCAGTGGACTACCATCAATATGGTAATTCAAGGGAATCGGGTTTTCCCAAAGGGGATGAAGACACATTTTTTGGCACTGAGCTTAAGGCCTTGGTTCTGACACCACTCGTTGGTCTCATTGAGGCCTTTCTGTAGGATGTCAGCATCACTTGGGGAGTTAATAATAGCTCCCAACTTGCAATCACCTGTGAACTTTGTCAGCCAGAGATTCTTTGTGTTGGCCTGGACTTCAGAGGAGTAGATACCAAGCAGGAGAGGAACCAGGACCAAACCCTGTGGGACTCCACTCGTGACTGGTCAGCAGTCTGACTTGGAGTCAGCTACTTTCACACTGTGGGTACTATCTGTGAGCCAGCTTGCAACCCACCTAGTGATATAGGGATAGATGCCTAGCTTAGTAAGTTTTTCTATGATTCCTGAGTGGGGAATGGTATCAAAGGCCTAGGCCAGATCAAAGTAGGCTGTATGAACCACCTTACCTTCATCCACACCTCTGGTGACTGACTCAAAGAAGTCAACAAAGTTGAACAGGCATGATCTACCCTTCACAAAACCAAACTGTGTAGGATCCAGAGTTTGGAGATTCCCTATATCCTTGTTTATTAGGTCCATGATGATGCGTTCCATAGCTTTACATATCAGACTCATCAGGGTAATGGGGCAATAGTTCCCGGGGTCTGTAGTCTCTCCTCCTTTGTGGCAGTGCACCATTCAGTGGGGACAAACCTGAGCTGAGGCTGTGATTGAACAGGGCACACAGGTGAGGTGCCAGTTCACTCTGTAGTTTATGTAGCACACAGCCAGGGATACTGTCATGTCCCATAAAAGCTGTATTCTTTGCCTTGGACAGTGCTGTTTTAACCTGTGCAGCAGTACTACTGGGTGCCTGGCAATCTACTGGTATTGTGATTGCTCCTTTGGGGGGGAGGGGTAAAGTTAGCACTGAATCTGTTCGCCAATATATTTGCAATATCTGTTGGCTTGGTACAGGAGATACCATTGTGAAGTAGCTCAGAGCAAATCTGGGTGTTGCCATGGAGATTCTTTACATAACTATAGAAGGCCTTGTGGTTGTCTTTACTATCTGCTGCAATTCAGTTTTCATAGCTAGCTTTAGAGGATTTGATGAGGGATCTCAACCTTTTTCTGAGGCTGATAAGGGAGTCTTTCCAGTCTTGGGACTTCACCTTATTCTGCATCAGTTTCCTCCTTCTGTTGTACAACATGTTTATGGCAGGGGACCACCAGATTGGCTTCCTTTTTTTTTGAGGAGAGTGCCTTAGCTCTACTGGGCATGGCGAGATCCATGCATTTGTGTATGTGTCTGTACAGTGCATTGGTGTATGATATGGTGGTCATGCAACTATTCTTCATTTGCATGAGTGCCGTGAAGTTAGCCACCTCTGTTTTTAGGAGCCCAAAGTTAGCTTTGGAGAAGGTTTTCATAGTAGTTACCTTTATTGGGGGGGGGTGGATTTCCAGGGTGATTAGCTTGTGATCGGATCTAACCAGGGAGGAGTTGACTATTGGTGTGGAGCAACTTTTGCCCATGTTAGTAATGACCAGGTCAAGAATGTTGCTACGTCTAGTGGGGGTAAGAATGAGTTCCTCCTGGGTATTGGAATTAATGAATTCCAGAAAGTGTTGGGCAAGTGTATTGGTACATGAGTAGCTTTCCCAGTTAATGGAGGGGTAGTTGAGGTCGCCCAGTATGAGAGTGTTAGGTTGGACCCTAGTATTCTCCAGGGTGCTTAGGAATGTGGAGTGTGAATCTTGGGACATGGCTGGGGACCTATAGCAGGCTACAATCTGAATCGCTGTCTTACCCAATGTTAGCTGCACCTGAAGTATCTCAGATGCATTATGTTGGGCTACCAATCTGGAGGTGTGCACATCCTTTATGAATATGGAGACACCACCGCCTTTGGAGCTTCGGTCCAAGTTCTGGGGCCAAAAGGTGTGGAATGAGTTGTAGCCTGGTAGTGCAGGGGTGCTTTTGGCTGCCTTGAACCAGGTCTCTGTTACAGCACAAATGTCGATGTTCTCCATTTTAAGGAGTACTTCAAGTGAGTGCATTTTGAGATTTAGACTTCTAGCATTGAGCAGTATGACCCTCAAATTGCATTTATTTGTAGCTGTTATGGTGGTAATTTGGTCTTTGGAACACTGCCTAAAAAAGGCACTATATGGGTAGCAAGAGCCTTAGCCAGTATCCGGAACCCCAGGAGTGACAGATGCAGGCCATCTCTGACAAAGCATCGAGGTCTGTCAATCATGTCATCCCAGGCAGACAGATACTGGATCCCCTTAGAATGACACCAGAAACTTAGCCAATTGTTGAAATCAATCATTTTCTGCTTGTACTGTGGTATAATTCTGGGTGATGGTAGGATGCTGCTCAGGGATAGGGTCATACCTGCCTGGGCTACATAATTTGAGAGCTCCTCCATGTCTCTTTTCATGTAGTCCAGGGAGATACATCTCAGGTAATTCACACCCACATGTACAATGACAGAGCCATATTTGTACCTGTTATGGAGAGACCTGAGTGTGTGCATTATGTGGCAGATCCTGGTGCCTGACAGGCAGCTGACTATTACTTTCTCCTTATTCAACCTAATGAGTGGGACTTCAGTGTGCCTCACTATCGAGTCACCTATGACTAGTGTGTTGGGCATGCTGTTTTGCCTCAGGGGCTTTGGTTGAGTGGCACACTGTTTAGGAGAGTTATGTGTCTCGTGATTAGTGTTGTGTTGTGGTGGTCAAGTGAGTTTCTGCCTTGGAGGTCTCTGCTATTCGGTTAGACTTTTATTGAGAGCCTCCGCAAAGGTGGGTGTGTGGTTTGTGTTTTTATGTGAAGCCAATGCTGGGGTGTGTTCTGGAGGGCTATGTGTTCCATGTGGTGCGGTGCAAGTGTTGACCTTCTCATCTTGACCAGCTATTCTGGTCTTAGCTGGAGAGTGCATGGTTTCCAATTTAAATTTATAAGTGCATCTCTCACAAGTCTGAGTGTTGGGGGGTAAGAGGAGAGGGTTGTCAGTGTATATGAGGCAGTTGCTACATTGCCTCAGGATGCCCAAGTTCACCAGGTTAATAGGGGAAAGCACAGGGAACTGACCTTTAGACATGCCTGGAGGGGTGGGCATTAATAAGTACTGGAGCTGTTTCCTTGTAGAGCGTTTAGTGCTGGTAGCACTTTGTGTACTACAATAATTGCTACAAGAAGTCTGGTAAAGTGCTAAACTAATAAGCTAGTAAAAGTGCAGGAGAGGAGAGATCTAGCAGAACTAAGGGAAAAATTAAGAACAGGCTTTGGCACTGCTCAGAAGCTTGCAAACAGTCCTGGATACAGCAAATCTGTATCTGGACTAGATTAGTTACAAGAAAGGTGGGAAACAAGCGCAGATGTGGGATGTTAAACCAGAAAGTTGAAAGAGATCGAGAAACTGCCCAAATGGTCAATACACTACATTCTCTGGACCCAGAAACCACTCCTCCTGTGGCAGATAGGCTACCTAGTGCTTACCACTCCCACTGATAAGCTAGAAGGCTTCCCTCCAACACAGAAGGCTTGGGGTGACTCAGAAGCTTACCAACAGTCCCAGATGCAGCAACTCTGTATCTGGACTAGACTAGTTACAGGAAAGGTGGGAAACAAGTGCAAATGTGGGCTTTTAAACCAGAAAGTTGAAAGAGATGGAAAAAACTGCCCAAACGGCCAATAAGCTACAATTTCTGGGCCAGGAACCACTCCTCTTGTGATAGATAGCCTATCTATTACTTACCACTTCCACTGGCAAACTATAAGGCTTCCCTCCAACACAGAAAGGCTTGGGGGCTCAGAAGCTTATACACAGTCCTGGATACAGCAAATCTGTACCTGGACTAGGCTAGTTACAGGAAAGGCAGGAAACAAGCGCAAACGCAGTGTTTTAAATTAGAAAGTTGAAAGAGATGGAGGACTACCCACACGGCCAATAAACTACAATTCCTGGGCCAGAAACCACTCCTCTTGTGGTAGATAGGCTACCTAGTGCTTACTACTCCCACTGATAAGCTAGAAGGCTACCCTCCAATATAGAAAGGCTTGGGGGGGTGGGCTCAGAAGCTTACCAACAGTCCTGTATACAGCAAATTTGTACCTGGACTAAACTAGTTACAGGAAAGGTGGGGAACAAATGCAAATGCAGGCTTTCAAACCAGAAAGTTGAAAGATATGGAAAAACTGCCCAAACAGCCATTAAACTGCAATTTCTGGGCAAAAACCCACTCCTCTTGTGGCAGATAGTCTACCTAGTGCTTACCACTCCCACTGATAAGCTAGAAAGCTTCCCTCCAACACAGAAAGGCTTGGGGGGTGCTCAGAAGCTTACCAACAGTCTTGGATACAGCAATCTGTATCTGTACGAGGCTAAATACAGGAAAGATAGTGAACAAGCTTAGAATTTTTTTTTTTACAGAAAAGCAGCTAAAACAACAGTAAATACAAGTCAAATGCAGTGCAGGCTAACAAACTTGAGTGTGCAGCAATATTACGGCAAATACAGTTTAAATAAATGCAATTAAATTAGCAAATGACTAAAAACAAGTGCAGAAGGCAGTAAATTAGAAGGCTACTAACAAGCAGTAATAAGTGCAGAGTAAGAGCAACTGAACAGGTAACAGCACGCCGAACAGCAAACTAAGACAGTTACAATAAGAACAGCTGCATAAAGTGTATATATATATATATTATATATATATATATATATATATATATATATATATATATATTTTTTTTTTTTTGAGGGAGGGAAAAGGGCAGGATTAAGAGGCTACAGGGGTTGTCCTTCCCAAATGCTCTCTTTGTACACAGTGGATACAGCTGAAGAGATGGGACTAGTAGGAGTGCCTGAAATCAGAATATGATCTCACTGCACTCAGATGAGTGAGCAAATGAGATGGGCCCAGAAGGAGTATCCAAATACAAATTTACAAGAGGGATGGGCAGTTTCAAAGCCACCAAGATTATCACCAAAACAAAAACAAGGAGGGGGTTGGGTGGGGAACTAACTGTAGAGACACAGAGACCAACATTTTCAATTCAATTAATAATAAATAAATAAAATGCAGTACTATGTGAAAAAGTGCAGATAAAAGTGTACTTAAATTTGCTTATATGTCCAGTTGACTGCAGGTAGATCTTAGCCAGCCAAAGCTCAGATATTTTAGCAGAAATAACACAAGATGTAACACACTTCATCTTTTAGCAGACACACCAGAATCATCAGTACTTATGTTAAAAAGTCTCCCTACTAGAAATGAAATGTTTAACATCATTATACAAATCATATATTAGACCACTAATAGATTACAAAAATATATTTTGTACATAATCATTTAAGAATTATAGGGCCAGATTCATGAATGCCTACACTATGTGTACACCATTTTGAGTCAATAGACAACACAAGAATAACTCCCACCTTTTCCCTCCTAATTATAGTTTTCCTACTGATTTTCTTGCAACCTTAAATATCGAGGGGGATTCATAAAAGTTACCACAATGTGTCGACTACATGTACAGTTAGTATAATCTTTCTGAGTGAATAGACAGCACAAAAGTGATGTTCTAGAATACAGATCATGTGCGCTTAGTGTAGGTTCTCATGAATCAGACCCATAATGATTTGAATGGGTACTAAGGACATTTGCCAAGATAATATTAATAATATAACATCTAAGGTTAAAGGGACAGATACAGACACCTAATTTTCTATACATTACGAGTACATAAGAGGGAAATGAATAATGGCTTATAGAATATTTAAGGATCATCTTTTCCAGATTGTACTAAATATGAAAATATATACACCCACAAATACAATATGAATTTTCACAAAGATGTATCAGGGAATGGCCTTGTGCTTTTAAGTTCCATCTTGTGCTCTTTAATTTCTCTAAGATACCTCTGACTTAATCTTAGCCACCTTTCTGCAAGCCTTTTCCCCCTCTTAAGAAAGGAACATACAGACCAGCCTGGAACTCAAAGAGGTCCTTGCACCCCACTGTGACAAATGGTAAGCATCATGGGAAGGAAGCAGAGTAGAAAGCTAGTCAAAGTAAAACATAAATTCTTTCTGAGGTCCATTAATGGGGACCGATCAGGTAAGAAAAGGGATAGAAGAAGAAGATGGAGAAAAAGTCTAAGAATTAAGAGGACTGGAGTAATTATAGCTTGAGTTGACAGAGATAACTAGGGAGGGGTGGATTAGGCAGAAAGATCTCCAAAAGCTGTATGTTTTGTTTTACTGTATTTCATGTTATAGTTATTTTAGAAAATGTATAAAATGAGAAACAAGGACCTAAGCACAGTCTGTTATAACCTGTACATATGTTTGGAATTGGTTGCTGATCATATGTTATATTTGAAAATAATAAAGTTTCTTTCTTTAGGGTCCTTGCACCATTATGAAAAAATGTATTCTGCATTTACATTACACACCCATCCTTAAATTCTGCCCCATTAGCATATATGTATTCTGTCAGCTACATTCTTTGAATCATATTTCTAAGCTGCATTTTTCTAGGTTAAGATAACAGCTAACCATATAAAATATTGGTACATGCTAACACAGAGATATGTATAGCATTTCTACAGTTCACGTTATGCACAACCAATACAACTTCTGAGAAAAAAGAAAGAATTTTATTAATAAAATCATATGTTTATTGTACTATCCACTGTTAAAGTTCCCATCAATGGGATGTCATGTCTGCTTGACCACCACTGCAGCATCTTCTCCCAGGGGCTCCCTCCCACATTAGACATGTAGAGCAAAGTCTCTCCATGAGTCTGCATCTCACAAGAAGGCATGTACTAGGTACTATACCGCTATGGCATCAGCCAAGATTGTTAGGAACATTTCTGAGAAGCATAAGCATTCAAAACATTCACACTACGACAAGTGAAGGAAAACTGAAGACAGTCTGACTTATTTAAGGCACTCTGAGGCGCTTTCACAGCCTCCAGCTATAGAGCTGGTTTTGGACAAAGGCTCTAGCATGACTGCTCTGCAAGTTGCTATGCCTCTGGTTATTGGTATGCCCACCCAAAGTGAAGCCACCAAGATTTTGCCTGGCTCTGAGTCCTATTTGCCAGCACCTTGTTTGTGATTAATGAGGTAAAGGGCAGTACCCACATGCTCCTTATTAGGGAACAGGTTTCTGGAGTCCAAGACCATGAATGTGGTTCATACAAAAAAATTACTGCAGACAGTGCTAAAGTCCAAAGTGATGCCCACTCACGTACTTCAGTCTAGGCCAAATGGATCCTCTGCCCAGGCCATGATTTATCCACAGTGGCGACATTATGAGCTTCTTGAAGTCCAAGCAGCTAACTCGGGAAATCATTTATGTGTCAAGGGTTCTTTTTTAATAGGAAAATATTAGACTGGAGGATTCTGAAATGCCATACTTAGAGCTGGATAAGCTGGCATAGGTGGGCCAGAGCTCTTCCCTCCCAATGACTATGACACAGAGGACATCTTATCCTCTGCTTTAGCACCACAGGAAAATCTTCTTGGGGTTATCCTTTATAACAAGAAGGTAAAGGTCCAATGGATGTTCAAACAATACTTCAAGGCCCAGTTAAAATAAAAGGATTTCATGGGCCTGCTAGAGCCTAAAGCTTTAGCTTTTTCACTACTCAGTGATATCCCGGAAGGTGCATTCACCCAGGCATCTCTACAGGTGGATTTCTTTTAGCTTGGTCCAAGGAGTCCTGGATAGTTCCGCTATACCAAATATTCACATAAATTCCTTTATATGAATCCCTCAGTTGATTCATCATCAGAATATCTAGTTTCCAGCAAAGAATACTCTTCAGTTCCTTCCAGGAGTATTGTTTCAATGACAGGGACAGTTAGATTTAAGAATAAAGTTTATACCTCTGCTACCCTGGCATTAAGAGCCTTACACCTTCAGACTCCTCTGTTATTACTATCAAACTCAACTGGACAGGATGAAGTTCATGGCAGAGGGAAACAGATAATGAACTGAGATAAGAGATACTGGATTTATGCAAACTGTCATCCCAGATTGCAAGACACTACAAAAAAGTGTCACTATGATATATCATCCAGGGTGGTAACAAAAGAGTTTGATCTTCAGAGATGCACCTCTTGGATTATGTGACAACAGAGCTATTAAATACACCCCTTGATAAGGAGTTTCACTTTGGACCCCATGCTAAAGTGCTTTAAAGGACTGTAGGAAAAAGAAGACCACACAACCAGTTAAGCATTTTATTAACTCAGGGGCACGTAACTTCAACAGGAATTACCCCTATAAGTCTTGGAGCATCTACTCTAAAAAGCAAAGGAATGCCAACAAGGGGAAGAGATCTGGTATAGAAAATAATGGCAAGCAAATTATAAAGAAAAGCCTGGTGGCTTTCAGACCCATAATCACCTGAAGGAACAGATAGGAATCAGTCCGACTGACCCTTCCTCCTCTAGCAAATGTCCCACAACAACAATTCCTAAATCCAAAACATCTTCCTCAATTATATCCCAAGAGAACAGTAAATGATTAGCAAATTTGAGAGAGAATGACAAAGCATTACTGAGGACCAATGGGCCTTGAGCTTCCAAATGTAAAGGTACAAACTGCAGTTTCAAAACAGGCCAATATTTGAGGGTACTCTCCATATCAAAAAAAAAAAAATCAAACCTTTCTGGTCCCACCTCTGATAAAGGACCTGGTGGACTACTGAATAAAACTCAGGATTTTATTCCAGGTTCTTACTGGTGCCCAAAAAGAAGATACCAAAAACATATTTTGGACCTGCTGAAGCTAAACAAGTTCATAATTACTCCACAATTCAAAATGGTGACCCTTCAAGGCCTTCTAACTCTGTTATCCACTCAGGCCTACCTGGTCAGCCTTGGCCTAATGGATGTCTACCTACATAGTCCCATTGCCAGGGCCCACAGAAAGGTCTTAAGATATGAAGCAAAAGGAGATCAGTTCCAGTTTACCTCTTTGCCCTTTGGCTTGTTTACTGCACCCAGGCTTTTTTTAATGTGCCTGGCTCCAGTCCTAGCAAACCACAGAACAAATCTAACATATACCTTGATGACTGCCTGCTTCAAGCAGATACCCTGCAGTAGTATATGGATTGCTTGCCTATACTTTAGAAACACAAAGCTTAAAATTAAGTCTGATTTCCAGATCATTAAGATGCCTGTAAACTATTTCAAGTAACAATGAAACCAAAGAGTAGAAAGGTCACACACAGACAAAATATTCAATCAAAACTGCAAGAAATACAAAATCAAACAATTCACTTATGTTGTACTGACTAGGTCAGAAAAAGGCTGAAACATGACATTTCAATGTCTACAGGGGTTTGACTTTACTGGCCTGAATGTACTCAAAAAAGTGGAGCTTTTCTCCTCAGGCCTCTACTGAAAAAGGATCCATGTTCAGTCGGATTTTTCCAGTAACCAAATGTAAAATAAATAAAATAAATAAGCAAAATAAAAGGACTTAAATAGTAAAAAGAAATTGGCATTAAGAAGTGATGTGGCTGAAACATGGGTATGTCCTTAAGGGGCCATATATATCTATCCTATAGGCCATCCTTACAGGAAGTTTAGGGTATTACAATATGAAGATTCTAGAATGACTAGATCTTTCTTGCAATGTTATTCAAATGGTTTATCTGTGTGATGTTTTTACCCTGTGATTTGCACATTTGAATGGGACAGAGCTGAACAAAGTCACTGGGGATGACACAGCTCTGGAAGCTCGGCTGACAGTCAGGCTACCAGCGGCTATGATATTTAGTTTATGAAGACTGCAGTAGTGAACATATTCAAACACTGATATATTGGCAGTCAAAATTACGAATCCTGAAAAGCTGGAAAAAAATACCAAAAATGCAGGAGCTCAATGGATACAGAAAATCAGTCTTCTACTTAAAACTTTTTTTGCACCCTACATCCCCTAACTTACATATACCAAGTCCGAGATCACCATACGTCATAGAAAACAACTACATTCCCAGTCAGTCATTGCAATCCAATGACCAAAACCCATCAAATCTGTTGGGCATTGTCTGTACTTGTACAAGGTTTCTAAGGCCTGGAACTCATTACCTTTATACATCAGGTCAATACCCTCCCTCCCATCTTTTAAAATCAGTCTGAAAGACTTCCTAGTTAAAACCAGGATAAACTTTATCCCTAAATGTGAACAAGTACCTTTTCATTCCTTATCTCCTTACTCTCCCTTCTTCACTTACTTCCTTACTGCTATCTAATTCTTTTCCCTGACTTTCTCTCTATGTGTACCATAAGCCTGTTTTTCCCCTCACTTAATATTGCAGTTCCTGTTTGTACTAGACTAACTTACCTTCAGTTTCTCTACAAACTGGTTAAAATAAATTTTAAATGATTGTCATATAACTTGTATTGGTTCTTAAACAAATATTTTATATCATCAATAATTTGTTTGTAATTTTTTTAAACTGCAGTTGTTTTTGTTTTATTTTTGAATATTATAAAATTATTGCTCTTAAATGTTTTCTAATAATTTAAAGATTTTCTCCCCAACCCTCTGTTGAAAATGGACTTTTACCCAATAAGACTTTTCCTGGTAATCAAATGTCAAAAAAATAAATAAATAAAATGGGAATATTCAGAGAAATTGCATCTTGGACTTGATATATACAAGACTAATCTTTCAGCCATTCAGCATCAACAGTCATGTTACATTGTTAACACAACTATATTTTTATAATAATTAGCAAGCAGATGACTATCATAGTAGAAAGTCATATAGCAGTAAGACAACAAAAGAGGCTCCTATGTAAAAAGCTAAATTTTCAATTAGTGATCCATTATGTTTCACAGAAATGATCAGATTTCTGAATGGCATCTAATTTATCAAGTTATCTGCAAATCCCTTGCAAATTCCTTGCAGCCATGACATTACAGCAAATAAACCTTGTACAGTAAATACACAATTCAAAGGCCACCATCTCACCTGTTTTGTTGTCATAAAGACTGCAATATAATATCTGAATAAGGTGACAATGCACCTAACACCACATTTGAAATTTGGAAGTGTTCTTCAAAGCAAGCATCTCTCTGTGTGACTAACCAGTTCCATTGTTATATATGGACAAAGCCTTATGACCCAAGTTCAGTTCCTGGCACAGGTGCCTACTGGAGCTGATACAGGGGAAGTGTGAGTGAGAGTACTAACCCTGTTCTCCTATCTTTAGGAAAAGGGTGTGGGGTACACATCTGGAGAACCAAGTGGATAATGATTTTCCCTGTAGAAATGAAAGAAATGTATTTGACAGCCAAGCCCATTAAAAAGACTGTATCTTTCTGACAATTTTTGTTATATGTGGCTATAAGTAAGATCCTTTCATAAATGCCTTTCGCATGTCATCCTGTGGAAGACCATACTTGGCATGCACAGGAGAGATAGGGCTTAAAAGCAAAACCACAAATCTACTGCATATGTTTGTACCATCTCACAGACTGACTTCTCCTGACATGAATGAATAGGTTTAAAAACACTCAAAGAGAAGGCATCAGATTGGTCTTTAAGGTAGCTAGATGAAAAGCTTATGGTCAGAGGAAGAAGGGATGAACAATCTTTCAGTGTGATTCCAAGTAATAGGAGATTTTTACTTTAATTTTTCCCAGGGGTCTTTCTTAGGCTTTCCTAGGTTTATTCCCAGTTTAAAGAAACCAAGAATCTTAACTCAAGACATTTTTTTCCAGTAAAAAGACTGAATATTCCTTACATGAATAGAACCTTCACTGAATTGAAAATAGAATAAATACAGATTTTTGGCATGCATAAAAACTTAGCAAAGCAATTTTTGTAAGTCAGTGCAGTTTGACCAGCTGGGACATTGATGTGAAAGGCAAGTGCTACAGCATATTTTTCAGTATAGCAGGTCTCTGATGCATTTAAAACATTTATGTCCATGTGATGTTTTAGGGATGTCAGTTAAAACTCCAGGGGCTATATTTAACTTATAATATTCGGAAGTGATATAGTGCAAGTAATCCTGGTGTTCTGCAAGCTGAACTACAATACAATGTACATGAATTGTGCTCTACAAATACAAGTTTTTATCTTATTTTATTCTACAGCAATCTTACTCAAAATAAAACCATTGTGTGCTTTTCTTTAAATATCATTTCAGTCAAGCTCTGAATTCACAGAAGCAGAAACAGCTTATAAAGGGGCTTCATGGAGTCAGGGATCATACTCCAACCCCAGATACCACCCTCGCACAGATATCTGCTTTTATCACCCTATTTCTCTTGCCTTGTCCGTGCTTCATTCTCTGACTCAGATGACTTTTCTAAGATGCCTCCTCTTCACACAGGAGTGATGAAACGTTTGCAGAAGGGATAGTGAAAAAGTCACCTGCTCCACCACTAAAAAGTTTTGTCATTTTTTTCCAGGAAGACCTTAACTGTGACATAGCATAGTAATGCCATGGTCATTCCATAGATCACTTTTTAACTATGAATAAGGACAGCTAATGCATACCCACATTTAATAGAATATACCTTTTTTATTTGATTGCATTGTTCTAAATGCTTTTTTTCTAATGTAATTTTCTATGGTAGTTTACATATTTTCCGGGATACCTTGAGAAGTGGAGATTTTAGATTTTTTATGAAAAAAATTATTTTTGTTTAATAATCAGAATGATTACATTTAATAATGGATGTCTAGGGCAGAACAAATCCACTAAACCAGAAATAATTAACAGAAGTCAAACTGTGCATGACATTATACACACACACACACAAATATATATATATATATATATATATATATATATATATATCTATATCTATCTATCTATATATATATATATATATATATATATATATATATATATATATATATATATATATATATATATGTATATATATGGGTCTACTTCATTTGATCAAAAGACCATTTGAACTAAACCCATTTGATCAAAATTTCATTTGATCGAAAACCAGTATTCAAGGCAAATAACAGGGATTTGTCCCCCTCCCCAATGTCGTGCGACCCTGGAGTTGGTATATTTAGTTGGGGGTGGGACGCACTTTAAAATCTGTACTTTTTGTGTTATTTTCTTCTTTTAAAGGAAACTAGGTGGGGGGCTTCTTATATATATATATATATATATATATATACATATATATATATATATATTTAATATTTATATATATATATATATATATATATATATACAGACACGTGTGCATATATACAATCACACACACACGCACCTACGTGAAGAGTTACAAATGGGAAAACCACTTGACATTCATCAACTGTTTAAACAGCAATACCAGGCAATGTCTTACCAGTTCATAAATTTCTACACCAACAGAATGAAACATTTTTAATGGCATATCCAATGTAACTGTGCTTCAACTGATATATCATAAGCCATGCTCTCAGACTGCAAGTGCTTGGTCACACAAGTTTAAAATGTGGATAACATAAGCTGCTCTGGTGGCTAGAGCGATAAAGCATTGACTATGGGCCCAGTTGACCTGGATTTGATTTGTGGTTCAGGTGATTGAGTGGCAGGGAGGGGATGGGCATGCCCATCCAAGGTAGGAGAGTGCTCATTGATATGCTCCCTAAGGGGAGGAAGGGAGTGGATAGATAAAAAAAATCTCACCTCAGGTGGAAGCACAGATGAGCCGAGACCCCTAGCCACTCTCAGGACCCTTGATCAGCACCAGCAATGACGCAGTAGTCCAGGATGTGGAGGCTTGGAAAGTTGCCGATAGACATGGCATTGACATTGGGTACTGGGGGCTGGGCTGGTAAACATGATGTCTGAGGGGACAAAACAAAACCGTCGATAACATTGAACTAAAAACAAAAACAACAAATGTTTTTTGAGAAAGCCCGCTCTCCACCTGAACTGATGTATACAAACTCCACAGTCATATAGTATTGAAGAAACAAGAATATATCCCAACATATAAGAAGCAGTCCTAAGCAATCCAGGTTTTCACTCCTGTATGATCGAACATGTTATTTTAGAGATTCCAAGAAATAAGCACATACAAGGAAGCCTGCAGCTATGTGCACAACTGTGACAAATAATGCAGTCAGACAGTAAGTACTGCACACACTATCAGGAAAGAAAGTAAATAGTAAAAAAAAATAGGTAAAGGCAGCCTAAAATCAAAGGTAATGATCATCAAAATTAAATCACTTTACCTGTGACTGACAGAGGAGAAATCTTTGCTCTAAGTTTCATTTAGTGCGTGTCAAGGATGAGATATTTTATAATGATTGTGCACATGTGAAAATGGACCTCCAAAGGAGAGCTAAAATATATCTGTTGCATTAATTTACAAGCATTACTTCTCTAAGAATTCAGAAAGCCATTAGCACTGTCTGTGATCATACTCCAGTTGGAACAATAGAAAGGGAAACCAAAACTGTGATTCAACATACATTATATCAACAGAAAGTTGTTGTTGTTGTGTCTTTATCAACAGAAAGTAAATCTCACTTATTAGCAGCGGAGAATAAAATACAGTGGAAAGTTATCTCTTTACACAGTGTTTGTTCTTGTAGATAAAAGCAATGATGAAAGGGAACAGAAATGCCCAGGAACTTATTTCCTGGACTTCGTTTACAGCATGAGCTCATTTCCTATACCCGTTTTACTTGCAATAGAATGACATTCTCAAATCAGCACTTATCAACAGTTTGTGAAACTGCAGCATTAGACCAGATGCTTTCATTACAAAATCTAACCTGTACGTACTTAATTACCTCTAAAAAATTGACTTGTTTTAATTTAGCTATTCTTTAATGAAAATACTTCTTTAAACATTTCTCTATAAGCTGAAGTCTGAGTTCCTTTACTTCTTTGCTACCACTTACAATACTGGCAGAATATTTTCACATTCTAATCTAAAACTAGCATTTAATAACATGGATATCCTATGGGTGAAAAGGACAGACAGATTAATCAATATTTTTCCAATATTAATTCATGAAGACCAAGCCGGGTTTATCAAAACAAGAAAGTTCAAGACAATGCGATTAGATTGCTTTCCTTAATAGACTTACAGTAGCAAACTAGAAAAAAAATGAACTTTCTATTTTAAGTCTTGATTTTGATAAAGCTTTTGACTCTCTAAGTTGGCCATATCTGTTTAAAGCTCTGCAAAAATACAATTTCTCCCCAAACTGTATATGGATTAATAAAATAAATATGAAAAGTCCATAGCCTACGTAAAGATCAGATCTTGTCTATCTAGACCATTTGAAATATTAAAAGGTACTAAACAGGGGTGCCCCCTTTCCTGATTAATCTTTGCCTTAGCAATTGAGCCTCTTACAAATTGTGTTAGAAATAATGACAATGCTAAAGGATATAAAGTGTCAAACAAATTATGCCCCAAGATAGAGATGTTTGCTGAAGACATATTAATAACTTCTAATGATATTGAAAATTCAATAGATCATCTATTACATAATCTAGACTTCTTTGCAAACATCTGTGGTCTAAAATTCAATGAAACTTAGATCAAAAAAGGACATAAACTGGAAAGGCACACATATTAAATATCTAGATATCATTATTGAATCTAATTATAAAAAAAATCACTCACATCTGATTACTAACAACTTATAAACTCAATTACAAGTTTAACTGACAGTAGGAACTGACTCTTCTTCATATTTGAAGACAGACTATCTTTAATCAAAATTATAATGTTGCCTAAAATCTTATTCATTGGCCAAGCTTTAATAATTCCCTCACCTGCCATAACTAAACAGAAAATTAATAACTTATTACTCAACTTCCTTTGGTATCCCAAAAAACCAAGAATGTCTCTTCTATGCACATCACAAGCTGGGATGAAGGAGGTATAGGGTTTCCAAACATTGATTTTTATTTAAACTCCACATTTATTAACATAGTGTTGTTTTGAAACAACACTTCTGATACATCATATTGGAAATCAATACATGAAACCTTACTTCTTAATAGTAATAGGACATTGCATGAACCATATACTCAAATACATATAAACATTTTTATATGGATTTTAAAAATATACATTCAAAGTGAAAGGTCAAAACTTGTTCTTACACCTCTTACAAACCAAATATTGCTGTTGTTTAAACAGCTTATATTTTCTAATCAATTAAGAATGTATTAATAATTATGCTTCCTACTGCCTACACAAATGAATGTTTATCTTTCGATACTCAGAGATTGTTAGAATTTAAGAAGGGTGACCTATTATATTGGAATCAATTGCTCTGAGCTAATAAAATATGTTCTACAGACTACTTGATCTGCAGACATAGTTTACAAAATTGTAACTGGCTGGACATCCAAACCTTTAAGGATTTTATACATAATAAGCTTGTACCCTCATTCAATACAATAAGAGCAACTTAAAAATCTTGGATTTTATCTCAACAATAATTAATAGTTCACCCAAGAACATTTCATACATATCTTGTTATTTATAAAATTCTCAGAAATAATTTTAGCAAAACAGATGTTTCTTCTCGGAATTATTCAAGTGAAGTTAATAAACAAGTATTCTCAGAAAAAGATAAAAAACTTTGTTTACAGTAGACAAAGGAATCCATATCGTCCCTGTTCTGGTGTGTGCACACATGGAAATTTTTACATAGATGTTTTTTCACCCCACATAGACTAGCAATAATGTACAAGAAAGATGAAATGAAATGCTGGAGATGTGGACACTCTGATGCTGACTGGATACATATGGTTGTTAACTACAAAATAATTTCCCCACTTTGGTTAGACTTTAGATACCTTTGTAAAGCTCTATGGAATGACAATTGTATAATTTCTGACTCAGTTATCCTTTTCAAAGTTCCTGTTCCTGTAGTCATTCCTAAAAATGATATGGCCTATCATCTCTATAGCATGGAAAATTGTTACTAAAAATTGAAAATCTCAGTCTACTCCTGCATTCAAAGTTGAGTTTATTCATCTTGTGAAACACATTTGTAAAAATTAGATTGCTGCTATAAAAGCAAGGACTAATCTTTTAGAGAAATGTGTTTTCTTATGTACATTGTTATGGACATTGCATATAGTTTATTTGTTTTTTTTTTTTTCTTGTTGCTATACTTTTAAGTTACCGTGTTATAAAATAAATAAAAACATTTTGAAAAAAAAAAAAAAAGAAAAATTCCCTTTCTTTTTATATTCACTCGGAGATAGTGACCTAGGTTACCCAGAGTGCTATAATTTGTGTTGCATTCAAGCTACCAGAACCAGTGTTATTTCATGTCTCCAGTTTTAGACAACATGGCTGCCTGCTCCCATATTATGCATTGCACTGTTCTGCAGCTGCAATCATGCATGATTTAAGCAAGTTCCTGTGGGATCAATAAAGTATTTCTGACTCTGATTCTGATGTGGTTCCATTCTTTTCATTCATTAATTTGTTTTCAGAAAGGGAGTCCAAGGTAAGAAGTTAAAGCAACCAACATAAATCAATTTCAATCAACATTTATACTCAACAAGGGAATAATTCATTCATAAAAGCTGTTATAAAATAA